>NW_021320115.1:74712-81670 GCF_001605985.2 Dendrobium catenatum
CCAATTCCGGTTTATGTGACTCCTAGAGATATAGCTTGAATATGGTTGGTCTCTTCATTTTAAAGTTACCAAGAGCATCTCAGCACCATTTGGATATTATCTCAACAAAGAGATAACTCGAAAAAGAGAATATTTATCCTAAATTCATTTTTAAGAAGGGTTGAGATGCGTGTATTTAATGATCATGATCTAGTACTTTTTTATTATATATTTACCGCACTTACAATTTGATTTTTTATTGCATATATAACATTTATTGGTGTTCTTTCAAGTTTTGAAATCTCCTATAACTAATCTATTATTCAAAAAAATATATGCCCATTCAATTTTCCATTACTATTAATGTCTACTTCGTTATTTTATTAAAGTAGATTAAGCTTCTAGGCTTTTAGCATATCCGAAAATATTTTTTTTTTAAATTATTTTAGGTATTTTTCTTTTATTTTGTTACCATAAAATGGTGAATATGAGACTGAACTGTTCTTGTGTGAATTTTTGTTATATTATTATAACAAAAACATAAATTATATGATTAATTAGTAGATATATACTCTTTATTTCATTAGATTCAAATATAATTAAATTATGATGAATATATAAATTTTTATTCACTTGCATTTAATGGCAATTGTCCAATAACACTAACAAATATTAATAACTCTTTACAAATTTTAATTTATTTTATTTATTAGTCATCCCATCTCAGCACGACTTGTGCACATGGTCCAAAATTATGAACATTGCAAAATTTATAGATTGATTGTATGACTAAAAACTTAGTAATTTTATATTAAGAAAATACATAATATATTAAAATATATACATTTTTATTTTAATATATAATTTAATCACTGCATGATTTTTAATGCACATTCTTTCTAGCTATAGTACTAAATTAACAAATTAAAGAATTCCACCGGAGCAAAATAAATGTTCATATTGATAGTTTCCTTTTCTTAACAATTATACTTTACATATTACCTTTCGTTCATTAATCAAATGCCTTACAAATAGGGTTGTCAAATTCGGGGTCGAGCGGGTCGACACCCGGAACTGACCCGGCACTGTTCGGGTCAACCTGAACCCGACCCGTTTTTAAAAACGGGTCAGGTTTCCGGACCCGAACCCGACCCGATTCAGGTTTGGGTCAACCAGACCCGACACGAATGACCCGGAATTGCTAGTTTTCGGCTCAAAAATCGGGTCAATCTTCATTTTTCGTGTCAAAATCAGGTAAAAAACGGGTCAAACTCAAATTTTCGGGTCAAATATCAATTCTCGTGTCACTTTCGGGTCAATTTCGTGTTTCCATGTCAACCCAAACCCGACCCAATTTTTAAAACGGATTGATTTCTTCAACCCGAACCCGATCCGTTTCGGGTTTGGGTTGACCCGTACCCGGATTTTTTCGGGTCGGGTTCGGATCGTGTTTCGTGTCGTGTCAAAAATTGACACCCCTACTTGCAAACAAAATAAACTAAATCAAAAGCCTCAAACAACTGAGTTCGAAGAATAAATCTCCTAATTAAAGGTAACGATCATTCATGACATCAGAAATCAAAACAATAATACTTTTAAATCATTTTCTTGTTGTACAGATTCTTTACTATACTGGCAGCCAAGTCAGACCCATGCTTCACTCCACCATATTTAGGAATAATTTTCTTACTATTCTAAAACAGCTTTTCAATACAAAAGTTTTTCTCTAATTTTTTTTAATAAAAATCTGATTTAAAAAATTGAAAAAATATAATAATCTCAAACGAAACCTTACTGCAAGTTGTAAATATTCAACCATAAATAAGAAGACAAAAAAAAGATTATAAATGGATTAACTTAGACTTTATTTGGGACGACTTTCTTATTATTTTTTAAAATAATTAAAATTTAATAATAATAAAAAATATCCAAAAGCTATTCGAAACAAAGCCTTAGCTATTCTCTTTTTAAGTCCATTACTAAAAGATGAACATAAAAAGAGACATAAATTGGTGGGATTTATATGATTATTACCATATAACTATGGGAATTGAACACCACATTTTAAGGTTAGTTTTACACTGGACAATCTTTCTTGCATCTATTTTTCAATAATGGTGAGAGAAATATTGAGGTTTAACACAATCATATTTGTAAGTTGATATGTTATAGTGTACAGAATATGCAAATCAATTAATCGAAAAACTCCAATAAAGGAGACTAAGAATTGCCCATTTTTCATCAGCAAAATGATATAAAGGATGATAGTGCATGCAATACGTTTGGTTTTTGGTCTGAAGAAAAAGAAGAAGAAGAAGAAGAAGAAGAAGAAGAAAAAGATGATGATGAAGATACCGTTGCTGCGGCTGTTGACGAATTATCAAAATGAATACAAGTAGTATGAAACAGCAATGAAATCGGTTGCCTGCATTTAGGCCTTCCAGGATCACCTTGCGACATTTGCTTGGGCATATCATCATAGCCCCTTCAAGTAAGAAGACATTTACAACAAAACATTATGATATAACTAAAAATGTACTGATATATACAAGTAACAACAGCAAGGCTTAATAAATATGTTGGCATTTTCATTCATCTGAGATTAAGTAACAAGATAAGTTGTAGTTACTAAAACGTAGCATGTGGTAGAGTCCCTTAAAAAAGTAAATCTTCATTAAAAATGCTTGTACACGGCTAGCTCAAAGAGTCAATTAAATGAAAACACCAGTAAAAACTTTTAGAAGGCTCTAGCAGACCAAACAAACAGAATGAATAAGACTCAGACTTGCACTATTTAGATCATCATATTCATTTAAGAAATAGAATGTACGCAATAGCTGTCTTTGGGCATTATTGTGATCTGTTGAAATAAACTTCGAGGAACACATTGTTGAAGAAACAAAATCAAGGCAGAGGAAAATCGGTTGCCAATATTTTGACCTCGCCAAGCTACTTGGGCGTATCATCATAGTTATAAGACATGGGCTCAGAACATTAAGATTGAACAACAAATTTACATGTAAACTCAGACTAGCTGAAACAAAACAACGGATGTGATGCAAAACTAAATATGAAATGATTTTAGTTCATTTAGATTTTGCACAACTCTTGATTAGAATAGTCAGAGAACAAAACTAGAAGCAGTTTAAAACAAAGAATCAAGAAAATTGAGGGGTCACACCCGTTTAGGCCAAATTACATAGCAAGAGATTTGAAACCAACAAAATAAAATAAGAAAACAACACAATGACGAATAGTAGTTTCAAAGAAATCCCTAATCTAACAATAAGAGTTAATAAGCAAAGAGGTGCACTCAAGCCCTACGTTTACTAAGCTTTAGCATGAGCAGCAGGAAGTCGTCCTTCACGACTGTCATCAATTCCCAAAAAAGTTAGATTTAGGAAAATATAAGGAAAGGAGAAAGAAAAACCTTTGTCAAGAAGTGGTGGAGATCCTCCACTCGACGCCTTTGAAGTGCTCGTCGATTGCTTCCACTAAGGTGTTCAGAATACGTTCCAAGTAGTCTATGACAATAAGATCGATCCTAGGATTCACGTTGAAGAAAGTTGATCGGAGGATGTCGGTGTACCCGTCTTCGTCCCAAGTTAAACCGTACTCAGTTTCTAGATCCGCCATTCATAGGTGCTAAGTGGCAAGGTCTTCAAGGAAACTTGCTCTCTTTAATAATGTGTCGAGAAAGAAGTTTCTCGACTCCGAAGAGTAGAGTAGAGATATGAGCAACCCCCCTTTCAAAATATGAAATTGTATTTCAGATTTTTGAAAACCTAATGAAGACGATTCAATAAGGAGATTTTAACTTCAATTTTGGGAAACAAGAAGAGCTCAAAACCTGTAGTATTCTCAGGTTTTACGTTGGGTGAAGCTTAAGATTTGAAAACAATTCCAAGAGAAAGAGAGAGGGAGTGGGCGGCGGCAAGGGTGAGGGGAGAGCTTTAATTCAATTCCAAAAAGGGAGATTTCTTTATGGAAATAAATTAAATTGGTGGGAATAGGGGATTTTCGGCCAAGGGAGATTGAGGAGGAATTAGGAATTGTTTCCGAGAGAGTTTGAGAGGGATTTAGGAAATAAATCCCCTAGGATTTATTGGAGGGGGGCCGGCGGCTTTCAAGAGCAAGGAGGGGATTGGGGAGAGATTTGGGGTTGCCTAATTTGGGATTTAGGATTAAGGAAAGAAATAATTAAATCCAGTTTGAATTTAAAATTCAAATATGATAAATTTTATTAACTTTCCAAAAATAGAATTGGTAAATTTGGAAAGATTTCAAATTTCCAATTAAAGGAATTTGAATTTCAAAATATGTCCCAAAATATGTCCCTCCAAATTAGGCAAAGGAATTCAATGGGGGGAGGGGAAGTGGGGGCCTGCGGCTATGCAGTTGGAGCCGACGGCATGGGGGCTCGGGTTAGGGGTTTTGGCCGTGGGGTTGGAAGGGGAGAAGGGGGTTCGGTTGAGGGGGTTTTGCCGCGAGTTTGAAATGAGCAAGAGGAGCTCGGGTGTGGTGGGTTGGCAGGCAATGGAGGTGAGGGCAGGGAGGGGGAAGAAGGGGAAGAGAATCAAGGGCCACCGGTGGTGACTATTGGGTACGACGGGTGGCCTATCCTACGCTCCACCAAGCTCTCTCATAAGCTCCAAGAAAACAGGTGCAAAAAATTCATAATCATTCATTCATCAAAACATCAAACAAAAGGCTATAAATAGCCAAGTACAATGGACTCAAAGAAATAAAAGACCAACTTGCCTTTTGGGCTCACACACGACAATTCCCACTAAAGGGGTACAAACGGAAAAACCAAAATGACACTAAGCAAATAGAAAAATACATAAATAATAAAATAACATAGATGACTCAGAAATATAAAGACTCGATTGTGGCCGTAGATCGGCGGCCACGCCTTTGATAAACCTTCCACGATCTGATGTCCCCATCAGGATGCGATGACAATAGCATGTATTGGCAGAGGGGATGAAATAGATTGAGCGCGCAACTGTTGTAATAAGAGAACTTACTGGTCCTTCATAAAAGAAGAATAATAACTGTGAAGCGCCTAGAAAATAGGCTGTATTAGTCATTCAGCCTTCTGAAATCATCACCGAAGCATAATAGCACCTAACCTGGTGCCATTTGCAAGATTTACATGCATACCTCAAATTCTTATCTATTTACACACCTAACACCTATATCTTTCCATTTACTTAGATAACACTGAAATAACTAAATCATATAAAAACTAACACTAATATTAACTTATTAAAAGTAAAACACATATTTTCATGGCTATGCTTTAATGTAATTTAAATATTAAAATGATAAATTAGTTAATAAAAAAATTGGAGCTCTTGTCAAACTCGTCAAAGAGCATGAAAAACAAGGACATCATAGCTGCTAAATCACCATTATACTAACAAATTTGCTGAAAAACAGAATTAAAAACGCTGTTAACTTTCATCAAAATGACGAACTATAGGGAGATCTATACAAATTCCTATCCATTAAGTTTTCATGTATCGTCCTAAGAGTTTTTGACCACCTACAGATGTCTCTCATCTTTGTCTTTTCTTATATCATCAGACAGAAATATCACAGGCAAATATACATATGATTAATACAACTCCATGGCATTTTCATAAAAAAGAACTCGGGAACCTGAACTGAAGTAATTGTAACTCGTCTGAGCATTACATGAGTATAAGAGATTATCCCTGTTTTGGGGTATTGTGGCCCAAAAGTCATTTTGAAAGATTTTAGCCCAAATAAAAATATATGGGGAATATTCGTCTAGGAGCATTATGAAGGATCGATAGTCAAATTTTACAAAAAGAATAAATATCACAAATAGACACAAATTCCCTTTGATGCATCATTAAAAAGGTGTTCTCCAGCAAACATAGTTAAAAATAGAGCGCATAACCATTCGAAAGCAACGTCTGGTTCACAAATCCAGATGCAAAGCAACTATGAAAAAAAAAACAACAAACTGCAAATGCACACAGCCTGCAGTAAGTTCTCCACTAAATAACCATCAAACAAATCTCAGTTGCAACCAAACAGCCCAAAGACTATTTTCATATCTCATAGAGGAATTAAGTTAATGTGTCATACATTAAAACAATAGGTGAAAGTAATTGAGCATAAGTTACGACATGATACTAATGTTTCTCAAACTCCATTTGGATTCATGTTGCGTATGTCCACCATAGAAGCTATACATTTAGTGAGAGGTTTGATAGAAAAATATAGAGAGAATAAGGAGGATCTATATATGATATTTACTGATTAAGAGAAAGCATAAGATAAAGTTTCAAGATAAGTGCTTTGAAAAGTTCTTAAAAAGAAGTTAATAAAGCTTATATTTAAGTTAAAGGATATGCATACAGGAGCTGTTACTTGTGTTCAAACACAAGGATGTTTGACCAAATATTTTTCCTATTTCAGCTGGATTACATCAAGGAGCAGATTCAAGCCCATATCTTTTTGCTTTAGACACAAATTTCTTACTAGACATTTGCAAGAGAATCTATACTGCTGTAGGCTTTTTGCTGCTGAAATTCTTCTTGTTCATAAGATGAGAGAGGGAATTCAAGAAAAACATGAATTATGGAGGCTAATTTTAGAGTCCAAAGGTTTTCATTTAAGTACCTAAAATTTAATACAAGAAGTTTAATTTTAACAGTAATAGGTAAAATTTGGGCGCTGAAGTCATTAAAAAAATACAAAATTTAGATATCTCGTGTCTATTGTTTAAAGTGATGGTGAAGTAGACGGGAATATTATTGTTTAAATTCAAGTTACACATTTGAAGTGGAGGAATGCTTGGGCTTGTTGTGTGATAGAAAAGTACACCTCAAACGTAAGGAAAAATTCTATAAAATGATAGTGAGACCTGAAATGCTTTATATTGCAAAATATTGATCATTAAAAGAGAAGCATCAAATTAAGTGTTGCAGAGATAAGGATG
>NW_021320115.1:81791-95039 GCF_001605985.2 Dendrobium catenatum
AATTATTTCTTAAATCAAATCATTGATTTAGGAAATCAATTCCATTATTTCCTGTTTCTCTCACCCGCCCCCATATCCCTCTCCAATTCCCCAAATCCTGCTGGCTGTAAATCACAAAGCCCCAATCTAGGAAATCTGAAATTTCCTCTCAGCTTTCCCTTAATTTATTCCCGTGGACAGCTCAAATCACTAACGGAAGAAATCCCCTTTTATCTCTAAATCCCGTATTAACTAAAATCTGCCAAAATCAGCTCTGTCTTGGGAATTAAAACCATTTCTTTAATTCTTCTTTGCTGGCTGAAATTCTTCAATGCTGTCCCGTGGGCATTGCTGATCTGGAAGAGGTCTCTCACGTTCATGCATTGCTGGACTAAAGGCTAAAGCTTCCCTTTTAATTCCCCTTGCTCCCAAGCATAGAAACCTGAGAATTTCCTCTCAGATTTTGGTGAAAATCTGAGACCGTTATCAGATTTTAGAGAAAGAAGCTTGGAGTTTGCTTCCCTTCCCCTCTCAAGAGAAAATCTGAGATTCTTCTCGGGTTTTGGGCAAAGAAATCAGAATTTATTTCATATTTTGGAGAGGAGATCCTCTCCGTAGCAAAGCCGGCATCTCCGTTCTACATCACTTTATGTCACAGAATGTTGGCCATTAAAAGAGAAGCATAATATTAAGTTAAGTGTTGCAGACATTAGGATGCTCACGTGGATGAGTGTCTTTACTCTTTAGAGACAGGTCATGAAATGAGCATGTAAGTGAAAAGGTTGGAGTAGCTCGAGTGGCAAATAAGATTTAGAGAGAGTCGCCTTAGATGGTTTGGTCACATAATATGACGGCCTTCCGACGACTCGGTTAGGAGAGTAGATGTATTTATAACTGTAACTTATTGACAATAACTAAATTTGAAATTAATAAGTTACCGCTTTCAATCCTAAATTATGTTGCAAAACAATTTCACAGAGTTTACCAGTATATAACATCTCTGTTGCCAAACAATTTCCAAGGTTTAGCACCCATAACATTTAGTAAATCCAGATTCACTCAATTTCCTAAATCCTACTTGTTGCTAAACAACCCAAATAATCCATCCATAATAAGCATGTGGAAGAACAATCACTTGGTGGCCTGGTGGTCCCATAACTTTAATGAAATCAGCACCAAAGCATCAGCTCAAGCCAGATAATTCTGGAGTGGAAAAATGAGTTTTTCGGTTGGAGATGCCCTTACGAGCAACATATAAACCATAGCTAGTAGATAGATTCAGATCAGATAGACATGTTAAATATGTAAATGAGATAATTTTGAGTGATGTGTACGTAAATCCCCCAAAATTGAAATCTTAAAATACAAGCGCATGTCAATAGCGGTTGCATGCAGCGAATACCAGCAGCATGCCATCCAAGCTGCTCAATTGCAACAAAATAGCAGTTAAAATGCCATCATCTCCCCCCAAAAGAACAACTACACAGATTTTTATGCAAATATCTAAAATCCGTCCCTTTCGTTAGCTCTGTAGCAATCATACATTCCAGGGTTTCCAATAACTCAGATTTCCATCCTCGTTGCCTCATGGCTTCATTTCCTGAATAGGAATTAGTCAAATAAGCTCACTAAATAGGAGAGAGATCGTTGCCGTGTGGCAACTTCGAGGCGAGCACCTGTCGTGACAACCCATCCGACAGGAACAACGTCGTCCAAGAAAGCGAAGAAACTTCCTTGAGCGACTCTTTCAAAACTTTACTTCAATCCAAGCACAAGAAGCCGAAGCATCGATACCGTGTGCAATCTGCTCAATCGATATATGTTTATATACATTTGCAACCAAAGAGCCTCTAAAATGGCATCGTTTCTGTTCAAAAGAACAACTACATAAAATTTTTATATACATATCCCAAATCCGCCCCTTCAGCTCTAAAGCAATCATACCTTCTAGGGTTTCCAATAACTCAAGGATTTCCATCCTCATTGTCTCTTGGGCAAAAAAAAATACAAAGTTAAATCTGCTGTTCACGAATTATCAAAATGAATACAAGCAGTATGAAACAGCAAGGAAATCGGTTGCCTGTAGACCTTCCAGGATCACCTTGCGACATCTGCTTGGGCACATCATCATAGCCCGATTAAGCAAGAAGACATTTACAACAAAACATTATGAAATAAGTACAAATTTACTGATAAACTCAAAGAATTCACACAAGAGGATGGCACAATGACTAAAAAGGATAACATATGGAGGAGAAAGATGAATAATTATACATTAAATTTTTGTTTGAGATGCTAATTTTCATTCCATTTGTTTATAGAGATAATATAATAGAGGAACTTGCAAAACAAACATAAAAGAAATTGTCATTTCAAATGTTTGAACTATATTTACCAAAAGATATTTGGAATTTTTTTCAATTTGAACTGCCCAACTTCTTTTCGGAAAAAGTCTGTTTCGGGAGGCTGCAAATAGGGATGCAATTGACTCAAGCCAACTAGCTAGAAGAAGATAAAGTACTGAGATAAATTTCAACCGAGCTGTTGGGAAAACCAACCCATACAGACTATTGAAGGCAACAAAATTATGTTTCGATAAACCAATTGTTGAGGTGGCAAAAACCACCAAATGAACTAAAGAAGCAACAAGGGATGTTCACCATAAAACCAACACAAACAACGCATTTGGAAAGGAAGCAGGCAAGATAACATAGAGCACAACGATAAACATTGTTGAAGTTGTTTACCAATATTTCAACAGCATCTTTTGTAGTGCCACTAGATGGTGCAGAAAAATACAACATCTTATCATCAGATTTGAACAAAAATTTGTATTGCTGTAAATATCAACCTTCAATATGTTAAAATCCCAACCATTCATTGGCCCTTGATCCCACAACCAGCATGGGATCCGTGGAAAGCTTGCCTGGATCAAGCCGATCTATTTCTATATTTGGGTGGCTGATTTAGAAAGGATTATATTAAGGCAATTATACATGATTCTCTAGTTATTTGTTTCTTTAAATAGGGATAGTTTTATATAATAACCAAAAGCTTTTTCCCTCTGCAATTCTCTAAATTTAACATGGTATTAGAGCAAGGCATTTGGGTCTACTTCAAAAACAAGATCATGAGAGATGGAGAGCTTGCTCTTTCGTTCTGTTCCTTCCTGCTCACGTATAATAAACAAGGCAATGATATGCTAGTAACAACAGCTAGGCTTAATAAATATCTTGGCATTTTCATGCATCTGAGATTACATAACAAGATAAGTTGTAGTTACTAAAACGTAGCATGTAGCAGAGTCACTTAAAAAAGTAAATCTTCATTAAAAATGCTTATACACCGCTAGCTCAAAGAGTCAATTAAATGAAAACACCCGTAAAAACTTTTAGCAGGTTCTTGCAGATCAAACAAACAGAATAAATGAGGCTCAAACTTGCCCTATTTAGTCATCATATTCATTTAAGAATAAGAATGTACGCAATAGCTTTCTTTGGGCATTATTGTGATCTATTGAAATCAACTTCCAGAAACACGTTGTTGAAGAAACAAAATCAAGGCAGAGAAAAATCGGTTGCAAATAATTTGACCTTCCAAGATCTCCTCGCCACGCTAAACGGGCATATCATCATAGCCTCTTTTAGTTAAAAGACAAGCACTCAAAACATTACGATTGAACAACAGATTTACTTGTAAACTCAGACAGAATGCTAGGCAAGTTTAAACAAAACAACGAATGCGATGAAAAGAGCCTGTAATGGCAGAGGGGATGAAATAGAGTGAGCGCGCAAGTGTTGTAATAAGAGAACTTACTGGTTCTCCACTAAAGAAGTGATGAGGGCGTCGTCAGCGGTTTCAACACGTGTACCATCGGAGATGCTGGAGATCGACGGTCACGATCAGGAGTTTTTATTTCTGAGTCATTTTATGTAGTAGTTTATTTTATTTTTCAATTTTTTACTGTTTTACCCTTATGGGTGGTCATGATATTGTAGCCCCGAGGGCATTTATGTCTTTTAGTTTTTGTTTCATGTTGGCCTATTTATAGGAGGCCTCATGCATTGTACTAGGGGATGATTATTGATGAATGAAAAAAATTACTTTGTTGTTCTCTTTGTGAGTTCTAAAACTTGTCTAGATCTCTTTGTGAGTTCTTGAGGAGAGAGCACCTTAGATCTCTTTGTGAGTTCTAGTGATGTGCTGTTGAGGTTAGTGATTGTGCTTTCCGCATCTACTCAGTTCGTTCTTCTTCTCCCTCAAGAAATCCCCACCCCACCCAGCTTGGAGAACCCGACCCCCTCTTCCCCTTCTTGCCGCCGCCCCTTGGAGCCCGAGTTGCCGGCTGCCGTCCTAACACCGGCCGGCCACCTTGTCACCGACCTCCCCACATCCGTCCACCACCACTCTCTCCGCTAGCTTTCACTTCTTTGAAATATGAATTTCAAATTCTTTCCAAATTAGAAAATCCAATTTAGGAAAGTTTTTATGATTGACTTCAATTTTAAATTAAATTAAATTGGATTCAATAAATTTTCTTTCTTAGTCATCACCATCTATTTGGAAACTCCCCCTCATCCTCCCAAACTCCTCCCTCCTCCTTGATGCCGCCGGCCCTATGATGGGTCCCCTTTGATTGCACATTAACTCCCTCATCCATGTTTGAAATCCAAATTGATTTCAAAATATTTTCCCTCCAAACTCCCTTAAACTGAAATTAACTTCAATTTTATTCTAAACCTCTCTCCTCTCTCTCTCTCCATACCGTCGGCCCCCTCCCATTAATCCTCAATCAAGACATTAATTGCAATCAATTTTGGGATCAAATTTCAACTTACTTCTCTCCTAAATTGCTAAAATCTGAGAGTAATTTCAGATTTAGATCTAAACCTCTCCACCCCCAACCTAACCTAATTTCTACCAAGAAACCTAACCTCTCCTCTCCACCTCTCAAAACCGCCCACCACCTTTCCTCTCTTTGGGTTTTTCTTATTCATGCTCCCTCATCTACATGCAAAATATGTATGGCGGATTCCGAAGTTGATCACGGATTCGTACTCGACGTCTACGGAGACATCAACATTGTTCGATCCCCATTCTTCGACGTTGGGTTTGGCTTTGACAACACCGTTGAAGATTACTTGAACCGAATCCTCCCCACCCTCGTGGACATCATCGACGACCAATTCTTAGACTACGAGTGGACCATCAACAGCCATCTCCGACTACTTTCCCAACAAAGACGTTCCTCGGCTCGTCCGTCCTAGTGGCTACTTCATTTCTAGTCTGGAAGATCTTTCTCCGCTCAACCTAGATTCATAGGGAAGAGAGTAGATCCTCAAGGTGAACAACTCTTTATTAACTTTTGGATTCATGTTATGAGCGTAATATTACAAAGGTGAAGAAATGTTACGCTCATAACATGAATCCAAAAGTTAATAAAGAGTTGTTTTGTTCCTGGCAATTGTATTGATGTATCACTAGAACTCGGCGGTTGTTTTGTTATTAAATTCAGTCAATATCATAAAAAACCCATCCAAACAGACCCTAATCTAAATTTAACCAAATAAATATTTTAACTATACAAATCCTACCATTTAATATCGGATTCAATAAATTTTTTAAAGCAAGATTGTTTAAATTTACATCAATTTTATGTCTCTTTTTCTATATTTAAATCAAAATCTCAAAAATTTTGTCAAACAAATTGTTAAAATTTAATCAGATTTAACTTATATGATGGCAAGTAGTTCTAAAAATTAAACGTCTCGAAGTTTTACTAAATCTGAATTGACTAGAATTACTACATCCTAATTGAATTAAATCTTTCTAAGAAAATAGTTTATTTTGTCGGACTTCCTATGTGTTGTTGCCAGCCATTTCTTTGCCTATTGAGGTTTTCGAGTTAGAACTTTCTGTGTCTGAAATTTTTAGTTCGTTATCGAGAATACTGCTTCTCTCTTCTTTGATATAGCTAAAAAGAGACGTTCAAGAATATGATGATTTATTCGTATTAAACTCCAGAATTTTTTTTTTCTGACCTCCGTTAATCTTGCGTTCTACATCGTGAGCCAGACCGTTCATGCGAGACCCCTAGCATCCGCTGTCCATTCTCAGTTCAATAATATGATGATTTATTGGTATTAAACTCAAGAGCCATATCAAAGAAGACAAGCATCATTCTCGATAACGAATTGAAATTTCCATACACCGTAATTAAGAAATTACAGAAAGTTCTAACTCGAAAATCTCAACAGGCAAAGAGATGGTTGGCAACAACACATAGGAAGCCTGACAAAACAAACTTTTCTTAAAAAAAATTAATTCAATTAGGATGTAGTAATTCTAGTCAATTCAGGTTTAGTAAAACTTCAAGACGTTTAATTTTTAGAAGTACTTGGCATCATTAAATCTGATTAAATTTTAACAATTTATTTAACAAAATTTTTGAGATTTTGATTTAAATATAGAAGAATAGACATAAAAGTGATACATCAATACAATTGTCAGTGACTAATATAGGAAGACACAACAAATTAAGATACTAAAACAACCTATAATAAAATGTCTGATGTTATTGAGCGAGAAATGTCATCCTCTCTCATTGAAAGTACAAACATAGATACTCCCACTTGAAACCAAACAAACTCTAAAAATGTCGTCCTTTCTCATTGAAAGTACAAACTATAATCTTCCAAGCTTTCCCCTCATCCATGAAGTTTCCAACTATGATCTTCATATTTTTCCCATTTTCTTTTCTTTTTTTTTCTGCTTTCATACGTAGGAACATTGGTAAGAGTTTAGATGATTGGATTGATTGATAGGAAATAAAGGTTTAAATTAGAGAGAGAGAGAGAGATCAATAGCACCTAACATGGTGCCATTTGAGAGCCCAAAGACTATTTTCATATCTCATAGAGGAATTAAGTTAATGTGTCATACATTAAAACAATGGGAAAGAGTACATTAAAACAATGGGAAAGAGTAATTGAGTACAAGTTCCGACGTGATACTAATGTTTCTCAAACTTAATTTGTATTCATGCTGGGTAGGTCCACTATGGAAGCTAGACATTTATTGAGAGATTTGATGGAAAAATATAAAGAGAATAAGGAGGATCTACATATGATATTTACTAATTTAGAGAAAACATATAATAAAGTTTCAAGAGAAGTGCTTTGGAGTGTTCTAAAAAAGGAGTTAATAATGCTTATATTTAAGTTATTAAGGATATGCATGCAGAAGCTGTTACTTGTGTTTAAACACAAGGATATTTGACCAAATATTTTTCCTATTTCAGCTGGATTACACAAGGATCAGCTTCAAGCCCATATCTTTTTGCTTTAGGCACGAATTTCTTACTAGACATTTGCAAGAGAATCTATCCTGGTGTAGGCCTTTTGCCGATGAAATTCTTCTTGTAGATAATACTAGAGAGGGAGTTCAAGAAAAAACTTGAAATATGGAGGTCAATTTTAGAGTCTAAATGTTTTCATTTAAGTACCTAAAACCAAATACAAGAATTTTAATTTTAGTTGTACTAACTATATTACTTATAACGGTAACTTATTGACAGCAACTAAATTTGTGATGAGGACATCGATCAAAGGTTCAAACATGTGTATCGCCGGAAGCACCGCAGATCGATGGCCACGATTCAGAGTTTATATTTCTAGTCGTTTATGCATTTTATTTTCTTTATGTCATCCTATTGTACCCGTATGTTGAGTTGAGTCATGTTGGGGCCCTGAGGGCAATTTGGTCTTTATTTCTTCTTGTATGTCGAGACCTATATATATGGGTCATTTCTTTTGTAATGGGTTAATGAACTTTTGAATGAAAATTGTGTTTTGTTTCTACTTCTTGCATGAGAGCTAGAAAAGGAAGAGAGCTCAAGGGGAGCAAATCGCAAGCCCACCAGTCGTTGGAAGAGTCCGCGGCTTGTGGTATTTTTGATGAGGACATCGTCAGCATTTTCAACGCCGGAGATCGACGGCCACGAGCATGAGTGTATTTTCATCATCTTATGTAGTAGTTTATTTTTACTTTATGTTTTTCCGTTTTTGCCCTTATGGGTATTTGATAGCTATTGTAGCCCAAGGGGCATTTCAGTCTTTTGTTTTTCTTTGACATTGTGAGGCCTATTTATATGACCCTTCTCATGTAATAGTTAGTTTTTGATGAATGAAAAATATTTGCTCTTTGTTCTCTTTGTGAGTTCATGAAATCTCTAAAGATCTCTTTGTGAGTTCTTGAGGAGGAGACCGTCGAAGATCTCTTTGTGAGTTCTACCGGTGGATTGGTGTTCAAGGGTTTTCATTTGAAATTTCGTTATTTCTTTTCTCTCCAATCCTCTCTTCCCCCACTTAGCCGAAATTCCTTTCTCTTCTCTTTTCCCCACCACCACCCAAGCTCCACCGCCGGCCTCCCTTGACCGGCCCAGCCACCGGCGGCCTTCCCTGCGACCAAGCAGCCGGCCTTCCTCCCTCCCGCTCCCACAGCCACTCCACGTCTGACCACCCTCTCTCTCGCTAATTCAAATTTCAAATTGTAATCTGAAATTAAGTTTCTATTCCTATTAAGAATCTGAAATTAATTTCAGATTTGGCTCTTCTCTATCCTAGAAATTTTTGCAAAGAACTGGAATTCCCTCACCACCACACCGGCCACCCTTCTCCCCGTCCTTAGCCGGCCCCTACTGCTTGCTGCCCTCCGTTTTGGGCAGTTGCTGCTTGCTGGTCGGTGATCCCAGCAAGGTTAATTTGCTGCCAAGCAATTCCCAAGAATGCCAGAGATTGTCTACAGCCTCTGTTAATGCCTAGTTGCTGTCCGAGCTTGCTAAAAGTCAGACACACTGCTGCCAATCAGATTTCTGCACTCCCATGCAGGCAGGCCAGCCATTGAATTCATCCCATCACCGTCTAGACCTTCCATGGTTGCTGTTAGAGCTTCGAGCACTTGAAACCTGCTGTTCGGGCAACCTGGGACGTATAATCACTGTCCAAGAATTGCAAGCTTTGGCTACCTATCCAAGAACGACGATCTAAGGCATTGATTACAAGCAATTGGAATTCAAATTCCCAACTTAATTTCCCTCCAAATTAATCAAAACCTGAAATTAATTTAAGGTTTGGATTAAAATCTATTCTCCTTTCTCACCCCAACCCGAAATTCCTCCTACCTTGGCCGAACCCCCCTTTTCTCCTTTGAAATCCTGCCGGCTCCTCCCTCTTCCTCTTCTTCTTCCTCCTTCAAAACGCAAGGGCTCTCCCTCACCTCCACTTATTTCTCTTCTCATTGGAGTTCTTTCCAACGCCAAGCATGCATGGCGGATCCTGAGTTTGAGTGGGGACTCGTATTCAACGCCGACGAAAACCTCAACATCCTACGATCTCCGTTCTTCGACGTGGGATTTGAAGACGATGCCACCATTGGAGATTATTTGGATCGAGTGGTTCCTACTCTTGCGAGAGTCATCGACCGCCAACTTCCAAACTACGATTGGAGCATCGACAGTCAACCAGTCCCGCCATCCTCACCACCGTCAACCTTTCCGTGGTTCAAGGCCGTTGGGGTTGCTACCGTCCTCGTGGCATCGTTGGGTATACTAAGACCTTCTTCCGCTAATCCTAGTGTAGTTGAGTGATCCATCCCCAAGGTGAAAATTCTCATTATTAAGTTGCGGATTGTTGATTAATAGCTTTTGGTATTGCTACTATCTTTTGTTACCTAGGAGTTTTGGTTAATCTATGTGTACTCCTTTGCCTAAGCTAGTTGAAGACTAAGGTTATTCACTTCTTTGATGAATTGCTTGTTATTTCAATAAGTTATTAATTGGTATTTCATTGTCAACTATTCTTAAAATTTCTTAAACAAGCTCCTTTGCACGTGGTATTACATCATATTTGGTATCAGAGCATGGTAGGCATGCATGACATGTTAGAAAAACATCATAGGGTCAAACCGTTCATTATAGCTTTAAATTCGCATGCACATCATTGCGTAGTTTCAATTTACTCTCTGTTTTAGCTGTTGTCCATGCATTTCCTGCACACTTTCATTAGCATTTAAGTCATCCTAACTAGTGTCATTTTGCTTACATTGAGCTTGTAGCATTTCTAAGTGCTTAGGACAACTAAACCTTGATTTTTAACCGTTGTCCTCACTGTTCCAGCAACTTTAGACGCCTTGTAGTGAACTATAAGTCTGTAGTTAGGTGTTGTCTACACCTTGAAACCTAGCCAAAACACTTAGGTAATTTAGCCCCTCGCTGTACCTTGTTGTCCTATCAATTCCTGCACTTTTTGGAGCCGTTGGGAGTAAGAGAGAAAAGTCCGATTTGCTGAGATGAAGTTAACTGGTAGAGCTAACCAATATTGGGCTAACCTAGAACATATGCGAGAAACCCGAGGAGAATACCCCGTGGCTGACTGGGGAACAATGAAACAAGAATTGAAACGGAAGTACCTCCCTCCATCATACTACCCCATGCTTTTGGATCGTTGGAATAGGTTGATCTAAGGAAGCAAATTCGTGAGAGAATACATCGCAGCCTTTGATGATTTCATGATACGCTATAACGGGGAAGAAACCACCATCCCTACCCAACTTCTGTCGATGTTTAGAGCTGGATTGAGAGAAGACCTTAGAAATGAGCTTTTTGCCAGATGAGTGAATACCTTTGAAGCTGCCTGTAGTCTGGTACTTGACTTAGAAGAGTCTAGGAGCCATGCCTCTAGGACTCAAGACTCTCAACCCAACCTGTTCAAGTCTTCCTCTAGCCAACCTTACAACAAGCCCACTGGACCCTCAGATAGTCGACCTTCTTGATTTGGGTTCACTTCCCCAGCTACTAAGGCGTAGAGAGGGGCTCTTGATTCTAGCTCTGTACCAAAGTCTTTAGCAGTTAATAAGTTTAGGCCCGTGTTGGGTTTAAGTGAGTTGGGTTTGACGTCCTCGGTCAACTTGGGTTGGGTGGGAAGGAGTTTGATTTTCTTGCCCTCGTGCTCAAACACACAGGTGTTTGATCGACCATGGATGTGTACATCGTTGTCGAATAGCCAGGAGCGACCAAAGATTATTTGACCTACATCCATCGTCAACACATCACATCAGATTTTCTCTTTGTATCCAACGAACTATATAGGAACGAGACTCCTATCTTTCACTTCCAGGGTGGTCGAGTTAATCCAGACGACTTTGTAGGGTTCGAGTGCGATGTTATTTTCAATTGAAGCTTAGAAATCATTGCAAATGACACGACGTTGATACAACTTCCGCTGTCAATTATGACTATGCAATTTTTATCTCCGATCTTAGTGAAAGTGTAGAAGATCGATGTTCTTCACCAGTCATCGCTTTGCTTAGGCTGTGAGAAGGCGCACCTAATGACTTGTAGGTCCAAGTGATCCACCTTTTGTAGGCAGTGGTCGGGGTTTCTAGAGGTGTGACTCCTAGATTCTTCTAAATCTAACACGAGACTACAGACAGCTTCAAACGTGTTCACTCTTGCAAACAGTTCATTCCGCAGATCTTCTCTTAGTTCAGCCCTAAACATCAACAAAAGTTGGGCATGAGTAGTGGTTTCTTCCCCGTTACAGCGTATCATGAAATCATCAAAGGCTGCAACGTATTCCTTTACGGGTTTGCTTCCTTGGGTCAACCTATTCCAACGATCCAAAAGCCTAGGGTAGTAGGAAGGAGGGAGGTACTTTCGTTTCAATTCTTATTTCATTGTTCCCCAATCAGTCACGGGGTACTCTCCTCGAGTTTCTTGCATGTGTTCTAGGTTAGCGCAATACTGGTTAGCTCTACCAGTCAACTTCATTTCAGCAAATCGAACCTTCCTCTCTTCTGAAATATCGTACCACTTAAAATAACTATCCATCTCTTTGAGCCAATCAAGGAAAACTTGAGGTTCTACGAACAATCAAACGTTAGGGCATCTATCTTAATATTCTTAAGAAGTTGGGTATCGTTGTCTTTCCAAGGTGCATCACGTCCTACTGGTTCGTGATTAGGTCGGCAGTGGTCTCTAGGAGGTCCGTATTCAGTGCAGTTGTCATCGCCATAAGGAGAGTGGGGTCTAGAGGGGGTGTAGATGGCTGGGTTCCCTATCTTTTCAATGTTGTCAAGTCTATCTCGCATTTGCCGTCTAAACTCAGCTAAGTCCGTTTGGGTGTTCCTAATCTGTTGTGTAACAGTTCCCACTTGGCCCACAATTAAATCTAAAGTGGCTTGAATGTGTTACGAATCCATTATTGAGTGCTAGGGGCACTAGGGAAGGCTAAGGACTGGAGGGCAGCACCTAGACACTCTAAAATTATGTTCCAAAAGTCTCCAAATATTGGTGGAATGATCAGGACAGCAAAATCCAGCAAAGATCTAAGTTATCTCGGGGTTTAGGAGAGGTCTGAAGGTGTGGAAAGCACCTAAACAATAACTTTAAGTTCACTAAACGATGTCTAATTGTTGCTGGAACAGTGAGGACAGCAGCTACAAACAAGGGTTTAGTTGTCCTATGAAATTAGAAACAATGTAGGTTTGATGGCAGCACTCATACGCTAGCTAGGATGACTTAAACTCTATTGAATGTGTGCAGGAAATACAGGGACAACAGTGAAAACAGTGAATAAATTTAAATTACGCGATGATATGCATGCAAATTTTAAACTATAACGAAAGGCTAGACCTTAGGATGTTTTTCTAACATGTCATGCATGTCTACCATGCTCTGATACCAAGATGATGTAAAACCAAATACACATGAGCTTATTAAGAAATTTCATAGTAAATGACAATGTAATCCAAATCAATAACTTATTGTGATGACAAGTAAATTCATAAAGAATCTTAGTTTTCCACTTACTTAGGCGAAGGAGTACATGTAGATTAACCAAATCTCATAGATAAACAAAGATAGTAGCAATACTAAAAGCTCTTAATCAAAAATCCACGATTTAATAATGAGAGTTTTCACCTCGGGGATTGATCACTTTGCTACACTAGGCTTTAGCGGGAGAAGGTCTTCAGCACACCCAACGATGCCACGAGGATGGTCGCAACACCAATGGTCTTAATCCACGGAAAGGTCGGTGGTGGAGAGGTAGTCGCTGTTGGGAAGGTAGTCGGAGGTGGAGGTGGCACGGGTGGATGGCCGTTGATGGTCCACTCGTAGTTCGAGAATTGGTCGTCGATGACGTCCATGAGGGTGGGGAGGATTCGGTTCAAGTAATCTTCAACGGTGTTGTCAAAACCAAACCCGACGTT
>NW_021320115.1:96630-104438 GCF_001605985.2 Dendrobium catenatum
TTTTTTTTTTTACAAATTTTCAAGGAACTAATTGGTTAGTTGTGTTCTATTTATAATTAATTATTATATAAAGTATTTTCAATATATAAAAAAGAATTCTCAGCTAAATATTTGTATTGTGATTAGTAATATGCAATTTTCATATTGATATTTTTTTATTTTATAATATTTCTATTAATTTTTGAAGTCTTATCAACCTGTAAATTGTGCACGTGATTATATGATTCTTTCATATTTATTGGGTTGTTTGGGGCTGTTCAAAAGCAATTTTTTATTTTTTAAAGTTTGATTATCTTTGTTTGATTCTTCTATGACATCAGTGCACTATTTTCATTCATTTCTAGCAACGTGCACTTTGTGCGTGTGCATTTTTATTTGTGAATTTTGATGAAATGTACTCTATGAACTTAAATATTTTGGATGTCCTAGAATTGCACATAGGTGTTTTTAATTCTATGGAATAAAAAGAAATCGTGGAGTTAATCTATGATTTAAAAAACAGAGGAAGGAAGAATGAACTTGGAGGTATGTTCAAAATTGTTCATTTTTTTTTCTTTTACATTCATTTATAAATTTTGATGAAATGCAATATATTATTTTCTTTTCTTTGTTTAATTTTCACTAAGGATGGCTCTATTGATCTCAAAGGCAGACATGTTCTCAGATCAAAGAAAGGTGGATGAATTGCCTGCTATTTCATTGTTTGTAATCAATACTCTTGTTTCTCCGATTTCTTTTTTCATTTGTAAGATGTATGTTAACATTTATTTAGGATTTATATCATGGATCACTACTGGTATCTAACTAAAAGAATTATAATGTTTCAGTTGGTTATTTTCTTTGTTTACTTTTCTTAAAATATAACTTGGAATTTATAATATTAATAAATTAATCAAAATTGATTTATTTTCTTATGCACTTAATTTGTCATCACTTCACTTCATAAGCAAATGTACTAACTTCATATCATATTTTAATTCAGTGCGCCTTTTGTTGAATTAATTATATAAATAAAGATAATAATTTTATTTTTCATTAAATAAAATATAATTAAAATATTCATTATATAAATTTTTATTTTAAATTTTATATTCACTTACATTTAATGCATATTCAATAAAACTAGCAAAATTAATGACACTTTTACTAAATTTTAAAATTTTATTTTTTATTCATCTAGACTTGTGCACATGCAAATAAACATTAGTGATTATAGTTATTTATGATAATAAATTTAATAAGTTTTTGGATATTAATAATAATAATATAATTAAAATGTTTATAATATGAATTTTTATTTTAAAAATTTTAATCACATGCATGCACAGGCATTTTTACTACTCGTACTAATTAAAATACTAAATCAATATTAATTAATTACAAATATTAAGTTGAATAATTTTAAAAAAATTATGTTAAAAAAAAATCCATTTGAGATAACTATAATATTGACTATGTAAAAAATAACTTAGTTATTCTTCTGATTATAAAAATACCTTTTCATTTCATAAAATTTTACAAATTAAAGAGAAAACAATACAAAAATAGTAATAATAACAACCAAAATTAGGATTAGTATTTGACGTTTAAATAATTAGAAAAAATTCCAACAATATGACTTCACCAGTAAAAATAATTAAATTAAATATCATATTGATAGTTTCTTTTCTAAAAATTATCATTTAAATATTACTTAATTGATTTAATCAAATGGTTACAAACAAAATAAACTAATCAAAAGCCTCAAACAACTGAGTTGGAACCATAAATCTGCTAATTAAAGGTATAAGATCATTCATGACATTATCTTTTAAATTTTTTGAAGATTCTTTCATCCCATCAGAAATCAAGACATTAATACTTTTAAATCATTTTCTTGTTGTACAGATTGTCTTAATATACTACTATACTAGAAGCCAATTCAAACCAATACTTCACTCCATCATATTTAGGAATAATTTTCTTTTTGCATTCTAAAACGTCTTTTCAATTAAAAAATTTTTCTAAATTTTTTTTAATAAAAAACTGATTTGAAAAAAAAAATCTCAAACAAATCCTTACTGCAAGTTGTAAATATTCAACCATAAATAAGGCATCAAAAGATTATGAATGGACTAACTTAGACATTATTTGAGACAACTTTCTTACTGCTTCTTAAAATAACTTTTTAGTACAAATTTTAAAATTTTTGTATTAAAAAACTGCTTTAAGAAGCAATATGAAACCTTGAGCTTTGAAATAAATTTCTTACTACTTTATAAAATAACTTCTCAATAATTTTTTTTTTAAATTAACAAAAAAAGTATGCAAAAGCTATTCGAAACAAAGCCTTGCCTATTCTCTTTAAGTCCATTACTAAAAGATGAACATAAAACGAGACCAAAATTGGTGGGATTTCTATGATGATTACCATATAACTGGGAATCGAACGCCACATTTTAAGTTTAGTTTTACACTGGACAATCTTTCTTGCATCTATTTTTCAATAAAATATTAAATAACTATTGGAAGAACACAAAAACAAAAAAAGGTTAGTTGTGAAAGCAACAAAGTTGAGGTCCAACACAACATATTTGCATGTTAATGCGTGAGATTGAAGAAAAAAATCATCCATTTAAGGCATAACTCAAAAGAAAACTCCAGCATGTGGCAGATTAAGAATTACAGAACAAATTGAATTAAGGATCGTTTAAAAATAATTTTATAAAACATAAACTAGAGCAAAGCAAAGCATTAGTATCAATAAGAACACCCAAAGCCTAGAATGAAGGTTGTACTAGGCCAAATAACCAAGGTAGAAGAAGTATAATGGTGAGAGAAATACTGAGGTCCAACACAAGCATATTTGTAAGTTGATGTCTGAGTGTAAAGAATAAAATAATACAATTTCAACATAGCCATGAAAAATAAAATTATGGTAGGATGTAGATTCAGTTATCGCAAAGCAAATCTAATTAAGAATCATTTAAGTAAAAATTATGTAAATCAATTGATCGAAAGACACCAATAAAGGAAACTCAGAATTGCCAAGTTTTCATCATCAAAATAATATGTAGGGTCTGAAGAAAAAGAAGAAGAAGAATAAGGTGATGAAGATACCGTTGTTCCTGCTGTTGACGAATTATCAAAATGAATAAAAGCAGTATGAAACAGCAAGGAAATCGGTTGCCTGCATTTAGGACCTCCAGGATCACCTTGCGACATCTGCTTGGGCACATCATCATAGCCCCTTCAAGTAAGAAGACATTTAAAACAAAACATTATGATATAACTACAAATCTATTGATAAAATCACAGAATTCACACAAGAGGATGGCACAAAGACTAAAAAGGATAACAGATGGAGGAGAAAGATGAATAATTATATATAAAAATTTTGTTTGGGATGCTAATTTTAATGCCATTTGTTTATAGAGATAATATAATAGAGGAACTTGCAAAACAAACATAAAAGAATTTGTCCTTTTAAATGTCTGAACTATATTTACCAAAAGATATTTGGTATTTTTTTCAATTTGAACAGCCCAACTTCTTTTCTGGAAGAGTCTGTTTCGGGTGGCTGCAAATAGGGGTGCAATTGAGTCAAGCCAACTAGCTAGAAAAAGATACAGTACTGAGATAAACTTCATCCGACTTGTTGAGAAAAGCAACCCATACAGACTGTTGAAGGCAAGAAAATTATGTTTCGATAAACCAATTGTTGAGGATGGCAAAAAGCTCTATCTCAACCATTGCTGCAAGCCTGCCACCAAATGAAGTAAAGAAGCAACAAGGGATGTTCACCATAAAACCAACACAAGCAACGCATTGGGAAAGGAAGCAGGCAAGACAACATAGAGCAGAATGATAAACATAGTTCAAGTTGTTTACCAATATTTCCACAGCATCTTTTGTGGCGCCACTAGATGATTCAGATAAATACAACAGCTTATCTTCAGATTTGAACAAAAATTGTATTGCTGTAAATATCAACCTTCAATATGTTAAAATCCCAACCATCCTTTGACCCTTGATCCCATGGTCGGCATGAAGATCCGTGGGAGGCCTAGATCACATTATTAAATCTCATTTGTCCCTTGTCCCATGATCAGAACCCGGCTCTCAACAAATGTATATGGCAGCTGCAAGATGCTGTTGATGAGGCAGATGATGTGCTCGATGAGTTTAAGTACAACAGCTTGTCTTCACATTTTAAAGTTAGTTTTACACTGGACAATCTTTCTTGCATCTATTTTTCAATAAAATATTAACAAACTACTGGAAGAACACGAAAACAAAAGAAGAAGAAGAAGAAAAAGATGATGATGAAGATACCGTTGCTGCTGCTGTTGAAGAATTATCAAAAAGAATACAAGCAGTATGACTCAGCAAGGAAATCGGTTGCCTGCATTTAGGCCTTCCAGGATCAACTTGTGACGTCTGCTTGGGCACATCATCATAGCCCCCTTCATGTAAGAAGAAATTTACAACACATTATGATATAACTACAAATTTACTGATAAACTCACAGAATTCACAGAAGAGGATGGCACAATGACTAAAAAAGATAACAGAGAAAGGAGAAAGATGAATAATTATATATTAATTTTTTGTTTGAGATGCTAATTTTCATTCCATTTGTTTATAGAGATGATATAATAGAGGAACTTGTACAACAAACATAAAAGAAATTGTCCTTTTAAATGTTTGAGCTATATTTACCAAAAGATATATGGTGTTTTTTTTTTTCAATTTTAACTGCCCAACTTCTTTTCTAGAAGAGTCTGTTTCAGGTGCTGCAAAGAGGAGTGCAATTGAGTCAAGCCAACTGGCTAGAAAAAGATACAGTACTGAGATAAACTTCATCCGACTTGTTGGGAAAAGCAACCCATACAGACTGTTGAAGGCAACAAAATTATGTTTTGATAAACCAATTGTTGAGGATGGAAAAAAGCTCTATCTCAACCATTGCAAGCCTGCCACCAAATGAAATAAATAAGCAACGAGAGATGTTCACCATAAAACCAACACAAGCAACGCATTCGGAAAGGAAATAGGCAAGATAACATAGAGCAAAATGATAAACATAGTTCAAGTTGTTTACCAATATTTCCACAGCATCTTTTGTGGTGCCACTAGATGGTGCAGATAAATACAACAGCTTATCTTCAGATTTGAACAAAAAATTGTATTGCTGTAAATATCAACCTTCAATATGTTAAAATCCCAACCATCCCTTGATCCCCCAACCAATACGGACATCCGTGGGAAGCTTGCCTGGATTACGCCGATCTCCATCTATATTTGGGTGTAGGATTATAATAAGGCAATTATGCATGATTCTCTAGTTATTTGTTTCTTTAAATAGGGATAATTTTGTATAATAACCAAAAGCTTTTTCCCTCTTCAAAAAAGAGATAATGAGAGAGGGAGAACTTATTCTTGTGTTCTGTTTCTTCCTGCTCAAGTGCGTTACAAAAATAATAATAATAATAATAATAATAATAATAATGATAAACAAGGCAATGATATACTAGTAACAACAGCAAGGCTTAATAAACATATTAGCATTTTCATGCATCTGAGATTACATAAAAACATATGTTGTAGCAACTAAAACGTAGCATTTAGCAGAGTCACTTAAAAAAGTAAATCTTCATTAAAAATGCGTATACACCGCTAGTTCAAAGAGTCAATTAAATAAAAACACACGTAAAAACTTTTAGCAGGTTCTTGCAGACTAAACAAACAGAATAAATGAGGCTCAGACTTGCCCTATTTAGATCATGATATTCATTTAAGAGTTAGAATGTAGCAATAGCTTTCTTTGGGTATTATCGTGACCTTTTGAAATCAACTTCCAGGAACACATTGTTGAACAAACAAAATCAAGGCAGAGGAAAATCCGTTGCCAATATTTTGACCTTCCAAGATCTCCTCGCCAATTTTTTGACTTGCCCTATTTAGATCATCATATTCATTTAAGAATTAGAATGTACACAATAGCTTTCTTTGGGCATTATTGTGATATGTTGAAATCAACTTCCAGGAACACATTGTTGAAGAAACAAAATCAAGGCAGAGGAAAATCGGTTGCCAATATTTTGACCTTCCAAGATCTCCTCGCCTCGTATCATAATAGCCTCTTTAAGCTAAAAGACATGCACTCAGAACATTACGATTGAATATCAGATTTACCTGTAAATCAGACAGAATGCTATGCAAGCTGAAACAAAACAACAAATGCAATGACAAGAGCCTCGAAAATAGGTTGTATTAGTCATGCAGCCTTCTGAAATCATGACCGAAGCATCTATCAAATGAAAAAAATAAAAACCTCAGAAATAAGAGAACATTAGAGGTGCACCATTCTAAATATTTATTTTAACTAAAATTGTAAATGTATAGCAACAACAGTTGCCAGCTGAGGATTCCATCAACAGTCCATCCATGTTGCTCAATGGCATTAAACCTACTCTCACTTGAAACCAAACAAACTCTAAAATTGCCGTTCTTTCTAATTGAAAGTACAAACTATAATCTTCCAAGCTTTCAACTCAAGTCAAAATAGAACACTTTGATTTAGGCTTCCTCTAGGATGACTTTCTCGATGCTTCCTGAAGCAGTTTTTTAGTAAAAAAATTTAATTTTTTACTAGAAAGTTGCTATAATAAGCATCAAGAAAGCCGTCCCAAACGAAGCCTTAGGCTTGGTTTGGGACGGCTTTTTTACTGTTTCATAAAACAGCTTTTTAATTTTTGTATTAAAAAACTGTTATAAGAAGCAGAAAGAAAGTCGTCCCAAACAAAACCTTAGAGTTAACACCCTTCCTACACTTTACAGGTTGCATGAAATGTGAAATGGACCTAGAGTTTATTGTGTGTAAAAGAACGAAAGGTGGCTCGTAGACTCTATATGACAAAAATTAGTAGCATAAATAGGTCTGATCCAATGGCCATTAAGGGATATCATCTATTGGTAGGGTATAGCTTGTTCAATAGTACAACATGAAATAAAGATGAATTAGTTTCATAAGATGGTATGAACATGGTCCAAAATTCAAGATTTTTGAATGATTACTCCTTGTAATTTTCCTTGAGATCATAAGTATAAGCTGCTTCCCTTGTGTCAATTGGATGGAAGCATTAAAGCAATTAGCATATGGCATTTATATGACTCCAAAATGCATGAAATCTTACAAGGACAAACTTATCAAATAAAGAAACCATACCGCTTTATTATAAGCAATTGATGCTTCTTCAGTTGCCTCAACAAGATACTTTCTGCAAGCGATGAAAAAAATGATGATTGAATTTAAAGCCATTAAAATTTCATGTGATGAAAGTTATCATCAGCTTTCCGAATCCTGTGAAGAGCTGGCACAGACTCCTTTGTATAAGTATCACGCAACGATGTAGATTCAGTTATCGCAAAGCAAATCCAATTAAGAATCATTTAAGTAAAATTATGCAAATCAATTGATAGAAAGACACGAATAAAGAAGGCTCAGAATTGCCCAGTTTTCATCATCAAAATAAAATAAAGGATGATGGTGCATGCAATACGTTTGGTTTTGGGTCTGAAGAAAAAGATGAAGATGATGAAGAAGAAGATACCATTGCTTTTGCTGTTGACGAATTATCAAAATGTATACAAGCAGTATAAAACAGCAAGGAAATCGGTTGCCTGCACTCAGGACCTCCAGGATCTCCTTGCGACATCTGCTTGGGCACATCATCATAGCCCCTTCAAGTAAGAAGAAATTTACAACAAAACATTATGATATAACTACAAATTTATTGATAAGATCACAGAATTCACACAAGAGG
>NW_021320115.1:104538-121571 GCF_001605985.2 Dendrobium catenatum
ATACTATTAATTATTTAATTAATTTATTAAATTATTTATATTTTAAATTATATTAATTAAGTTAATCAATAATAACTTAGAGGAGTCTAGGGTTTGCCTTTCATCTTCTCTTTTCATTGTTGTTGTGCGGGCTTTGTTGCTTTGCAGAAGGTGCAGAGATTGCACGCGTCGCTTCTTCGGCTCCTTCGTGGCTGTTCGACTTCGCTCCTTCAACGATTTTCCCTTCATGTCTAATCGGAAGTTATGACATTTTGATCGGAGGCAACAACTGGAGCTGTCTAGCTGTGAAGGTAACGTTCTCCCTTTCACGCGCTTCTTTGGCCAAATCCCATAAATCTGACGAAAGCATTTGTGGGTAAAAAGTTCGCGCGAGCTTCATGACACAGGCGCTGCGGGAAGGAACTTCGAGCAGCCGTAAATCACATTAAATCAACAAAAATATGGGATTAGGATTTTATCAGGATTTACTGGAATTTATGCCATAAATTTGTAAATCCCAGATTTACGGATTGGCGGGATTTACAGTCATGCGGAAATCTGTTTGGCTGGATTTACGTTAAATCCTACTTAAAATTGATGTCAAATCCGATACCAAATACCCCCTAAATCTAAATCTCGTTGTTCAACGGATTTAATAGGATTTGGCCGAAGAAGCGCGCGAAAAAAAGAAAGATGGCTACCATGGCAACAAGCAAGAGCAAGCTCCCGTTGTCGTCATTAAATAGAGAATGGCGAGGAGGCGTGGTTTCAGATCTGATATGAAGGAACATTGTCGAAGTAAGAAGTTATTAAGTGAATCATTGAAAACTATCTTTAGTTCTTCTCGGTTGCTCCACACAACGAAGCAGCCATGAAGAAATGGCAAACGAGGAGAAGCGAGGTAGGCAAAACCCGTAGTAGATTAATAAGAATAATCTAAAGTAACACTATTAATTTATTTAAACATTAATAATTAGTTTATATTAATTTAAATAATTATAGTAAAGTATAGTAATACAACTAGTTTAATTAAATTAATTGAGAGTCTAATGTCATTACATTAGTTTAATTAATATCGATAGCTTTGTTGAGTTTTTATAGTTATTGAGTATATATAATTGTCATTAAATAGTTTAATACAATTAGAAGTTAAAACTTTAATTGCATAATTAGATAAGTAGTAATATAATTAGATTAATTTAGTTATCAGTTGTAATAATTATTCATTAAATTTAATTATTATATTATATTTTAAGTTCTAAATTATTCAAAATTATTTTATTATATTATTAATTAGCTAAATCTAAGTGTTAATTATCAAATAGTCATGCATATTACATTCAAACTAAATTAATTTTAATTTCCAAATGAACAAACCACCTTAAATTTTGAATTATGTTCCCAAACAGTTTATTTGAATTTATCAAGATTTAATATTTGTCATACCAAACAGTTTTCAATATGTAACACCATAAGAAATTACTAAATCTTGATTTGCATGATTTACTAAATCCCATTAAAGTTAAATCCAATCTAATACCAATTAGCCTCTAAATACGAGTTTCAAAATAAAAAATCAAAAAATAAATAAATATAGCAGTTTGATGATATAGATTATGAGGATTGTCAAAACCTGTTTTACTAAATCTGAATTTAGATGATTACGTGTTTAGGTCCAACCCGAAATTGGCCCTAGACAAGTTAAATCAACTAGAACTCGGCCTATTTTTGCAAGCGGGTCAGGTATTTTAACCTGAACCTAATTCAACTGGGTTACTGTGTAGACTTGACCCGACCCACGGACCCATTTTGAGTGGTTGAGGTGTTGAGCCATGAGCGAACGGACATCAAGCTCCTTCATATCGTCGTCATTGCTTCTGATCCAACAACAAAAGCAAAATTACAGGCTCCCTGCCGTTGGCCATTCGACATAGTTGCTTCTGATCCAACTGCATATGAATGAGAAGGTTGACACATCATCACCGTTGCTATCGATTCAACTATAGATGAAATGATAGCCACTCGATGGCGGCAATGGTCAAGCAGCCACTCAAAAGGCAGCAGTGGTCGTCGCTTCTTATCCGACTACAGATGAACAGCGACCACTCGATGATACAGGACGTGTCGGCGTGGATGGGACGGGCCATGTCAACACGAGCATGAAGCACGTGCAATTTTCCTGGGTTAACCCAGGTTGAGTTCAAATTTCCTGACCAACTTGAACTCAACCCGTTTTTCCAAACGAATCGAATATGAGAACCTAAACCCAAGCCATTTGCAAAACAGATTGATCGTAGCTCGAAATTTTCGAATCAAGTTCAACTTAGGTTTTCCGGTCATGTCAAATGTTAACACCCCTATAGATTATCACTCACCTCCCACAATAGGTATGTGAATAAAAGTACAATGAATTTAAAAGCCCTAAACATTTCTAAACCATGCAAAAGACAGTTTTATTATTCAGAACCAAAAATTAAAAACAGGAATTTCCTACCAATTTTCAAAAAGACTAGATTTGAATTATGTATGACATAAATTCGACTCAACTCATTTATTCTCAATCTTTTTGTTTAGAAAAGCTTTTCAATCAAGCAAATCATTTGTTAATGACTCCCATCTTTAATTTAATTTAATTTAATATTAAATAATATTGTGACGCAATGAATCAACTTTCCCTAAAATTTACGATACATATCATAAATATATATTAACAGGATTGTAATGACGTTCTCATTTGGATGATTTTTAACTAAGTTCTTAACGCAACAATCAAGAGTAGTAATGCAGGATTGAAACTCTCAAATTAATGAGTTTAAATTGTAGCTATTGCTGCAATGACAACAAGATTTTTTGATGAGAGCCGTTGCTTCAACTTCCACTTCTTCCAGATGTTCAAATCCATCAGCTAGCTTAGATGTCCAAATAGATGCAGCCACCTATCCTTTCTTCTTTAAAAAGGTAAACTTCTCAACATTTTAATCAAAAACTAAAAGCAGATTTATGGGGCTGATTGATCAAGTGAGCGCTTTAGATCCATTTCAACTTGGTGAATTGTCCATTGCATGCCCTCAAGTTTCTGTAAATTATTCAATCAATGAAGATCAAGAGAAAGTAGACATGATTAAAAGACACATAGGTTTTATTTGGGACAACTTTATTACTGCTTCTTAAAGCAGCTTTCTAGTACAAAAAATTAAATTTTTGCATTAAAAAGCTGCTTTAAGAAGCAGTAAGAAAACCATTCCAAACGAAACCTTAATTGAGAGTATAAATATACCTTTACAATATCATTGTACTGTCTTGCAATTGAATCGAAGTATGGATCTACACCTTGATATTCCCTTAGACGTGTAACCTAATAAGAGGAGAATATGAGAAACAGAGAAAAACAAGCAAACAACTGATCAACAGCAGTCTAATCAGAGCAGACTACACCACAAGTATGATATTATCATACCTGCTTAAAGCAACTCAAAAGCTTACTCAAAATTGATTACTTTCAACATAAATCAAAATAGAACACTTCGATTTAGGTTTCGTTTGGGACAACTTTTTTACTGCTTCATAAAGCAGCTTTTTAATACAAAATTTTTAATTTTTATAATAAAAAACTGCTTTAAAAAACAGAAAGATAGTCATCCCAAACGAAGCCTTAGAGTTCAGACTTGCTTTCTTGAGCTCAAATATATTAACACCCTTCCTACACTTTACAGGTTGCATGAAATGTGAAATAGACCTAGAGTTTATTGTGTAAAAGAAAGAAAGGTGGCTCATAGGCTCTATATGAGAAAAATTAGTAGCATAAGTAGGTCTGATCCAATGGCCATTAATGGATATCATCTATTGGTACTAGCTTGTTCAATAATACAACATGAAATAAAGACTAATTAGTTTCATAAGATGGCATGGACATGGTCCCAAAATTCAACATTTTTTAATGCTGACTCCTTGTAATTTTCCTTGAGATTATAAGTATAAGCTGGTTCCCTTGTGTCCATTGGATGGAAGCATTAAAGCAATCAGCTTATGGCATTTATATGATTCTGAAATGCATGAAATCTTACAAAGACAAACTTATCAAATAAAGAAACCATACCGCTTTATTATAAGCAATTGATGCTTCTTCAGTTGCCTCAACAAGATACTTTCTGCAAGGGATGAAAAAAATGATGACTGAATTTAATAGTCATTAAAATTTCATGTGATGAAAATTATCATCAGCAATTAGCTTATGGCATTTATATGACTCTGAAATGCATGAAATCTTACAAAGACAAACTTATCAAATAAAGAAATCATACCGCTTTATTATAAGCAATTGATGCTTCTTCAGTTGCCTCAACAAGATACTTTCTGCAAGGGATGAAAAAATGATGACTGAATTTAATAGTCATTAAAATTTCGAGTGATGAAAATTATCATCAGCTTTACCGAATCCTGTGAAGAGCTGGCACAGACTCCTTTGTATAAGTATCACGCAAGAGAAGATGCTCTAGAACCCTATGAATAATTACCAGATGAGACTAGAAAATAAGTAAATCTAATTAATGAAGTATTAGGCATTTAAAAAAAAATGTAATTTCTATTTGAATAGATATGTGCTAAATAACTGAATAATGGAAAATCAATCCACCAGACCATATTGTACAAAGCGCTAACCTCAATTTGGCATTCATTGTTTGGCATCTTTTACAAAGCCAAGTTTTCCTCAATTCATCCTATTCCACGGCCAAATGAGAAGGATTAGAAAAGGAGTTACAAGAAAAAGCTAGACAAGATTTAATGCATACATTGTAAGATTAGAATGCAAATATATAACTTGAAATATTCAAAGAAATAAACAAGCTTCAAGACTTACAAATTCATGTTGATGCTGCAACTTTAGGTCCATTATAAACTTAATAAGTACCTCTAGTATTTGGTCTATGACCTGCTTATATCAAGGATTAGTAATGTAGCAAGAAAAATTGAAAAAAAAAAAAGAGAGAGAGAGAAGATAATCGAGCATTTTACTACGGAAATAATCAGCAATACAGCAAGATGTCAAAAGTGGAAAAGAACCAATAAAAAGAAATGTTTCAAGACTGTACATTGAAGTGTTCTGCAAACTTTCTATCCATGGAGTAAAGATCCTCTAGCAAAAGAGCTTCCTCTCTTTCAATCTCCTCAATGATCAACTTAACCCTGAAGACAATGTGAAAAACTACACATGGTAAGAAGCAGTACAATGAAAACCAAAATAAAGTGCATGTGATGTTAAAGGTCATCTACATTAATTTGATGTAACAGTTGTTACATTGCCTAAGATTTTAAAAATATCAAGCAATAAATATCTGAATTCTGGTCCAAAAACAAATGATACTATCAAATAAGAATTATGGCGTAACACAAAATACTGACAGCTCGTTTTTTGCATGTCAAAATAGGACTTCACATATGCACGGAATTATATTTAAACTGTTTTTGCATACCGAACAAATAATAATTCTCAATTTCCATTGAAAAAAAAAAATAATATTATGATACAAATTTCACCTTTCTGGGAGCCGGGCACCTGAAATCTGACTTATGGAAGAAGAATCTGACAAATAAATAATAGGCTTGAAGCATTACAAGCCAATGAATGTTTATTCATTCAGATTTGCCACAGAATTTTAGTCCATACCAATTTCATCCATTGTAAAAATATCAGCCAAAGTATCACACTTAGCTTCTAGTCGAGACTCGATCTCTAGCAAAACGGACCTCTGATACTCTGCGGAGTTCTAGCAAAACGGAGATAACATCATCTTACTACTTAGGAACTAATGCATCAATCGAATGGATTTGGAACATTTAGGCCCATTAAAATTACATTAATATATATATAGAAAACATACCACCATCATGCTAGTTTGCTGTGGTTGGACTTGCCATAGAAAACTTGGAGTTATTCCAAGGAAGCGATTAGGTACTCCACCAACTCCAAGCTCCACATTATCAAAAATACTTGGAGGTGGACCAACAATTCGTGAAACATTACTGTTATCTACATAATTATTATTGTATCCGGTTGTAATTGAGCTTGAGCTGAGTGTCATACTACTTGCACTATCAAGAGAGCTCCTGGACATTGTATTCCACTTCTCTATATCTTCCTTGCGAACGTCTCCATCTTTAGAGAGAAGTGGAAGCCTCAATCTCTGAGCTGCCTCAGCAGCGGCTAATTGATGCTCAAGAGACTCATAAACCTGGAACAGCAAGATATGTCAAATAAAGCATCTCAAAAATTGTTCCAACTAACAAATTTCATTCTAGTAAATCGTTCAGAACTTAGCAGTAGACAAAAACAGAGTAGGAAGCAGTTGCATGCAGTTTCAAGTCATTCTACAGCTACGGGATTGGGCTTGGCTAACCAAATGATCTGTTTCATTGGTGGACCAAGATGGTGCACTGAAAGGACAAACTCACAGCTTCTTGATTAAACAAGCTTTAATGAGTGATCCAATCGTAAGCATGAATTTAAATTTATACATGCACAAGCCTGAGTGTATAGGTGCATAAGATGACACAAGAACTTACAAGACCTTCAAAGCTACATCAAAGGCTACATCCAAATATCAGATAAAGAATAAAAATTCATCTATATAAATCCAAATCAAAATCTCAAGGATAGCCGACAAATGTTTTCTAGGAGAGAGAATGATCCATCGAAAGATGATAAGAGTAAACTTATCTAGTTCAATTTTAATAAGAAGGCTTAGTAACTTTTTTCATAGAGTTTTGATTTAAAACAGAGTACCTTGAAGGGGTAAATTAGATGTTACCTACTTACTTCTATTATTTTAAATAGGAGTTATTTTCATATTAAAATTACGTTGCACTAGATTTTTCAATCAGTCAAACATTGAATCCATAACAATGGAAACATCCTCTCTCTCCCCCCTTATCTCGTTCTCTAAAAACCAATCTTAGGGTCCTCACTATCCAAATAGATCAAGGGGATCTTCCCCCTCTCACACTTTTTAAGTGTCCTCTCTATTTCCAATCTCCTGCCATCTAATAAAAGGAGGGAGTCTAATTGGGAGTGAGAAGAGGGTAGAAAAGAAGAGGCAACCAAAAGCAGTAAAGACACGGACATAAAAAGATACAAAAAGCAAGGAACATGATAAGGCGGTCTAAGCAAGACAACTCAAAGGGAGGACCCCTTTTAAGAATGGTTAAAATACAATCTCTATCCTTGCTTTATTCAATGTTGATGCTGCAACTTTAGGTCCATTATAAACTTAATAAGTACCTCTAGTATTTGGTCTATGACCTGCTTATATCAAGGATTAGTAATGTAGCAAGAAAAATTGAAAAAAAAAAAAGAAAAAAAAAAAGAGAGAAGATAATCGAGCATTTTTACTAAGGAAAAAATCATAAATACAGCAAGATGTCAAAAGTGGAAAAGAATCAATAAAAAGAATGTTTCAAGAATGTACATTGAAGTGTTCTGCAAACTTTCTATCCATGGAGTAAAGATCTTCCAGCAAAAGAGCTTCCTCTCTTTCAATCTCCTCAATGATCAACTTCACCCTGAACACAATGTTAAAAACTAAACATGGTAAGAAGCTGTACAATGAAGACCAAAATACACTGCATGTGATGGTAAAAGTCATGAACATTAATCTGATAGTATCATTGCCTAAGATTTTTAAAACATCAAACAAGAAATATCTGAATTCCGGTCCAAAAACAAATTATACTATCAAATAAGAATTCTAGCGTAACACAAAACACTGACAGCTTGTTCTTATCAACCAAAGAGCGCCAACAGTCTGCGAGGTTTTTTGCATGTCAAAATAGGACTTCACATATGCACGGGATTATATTTAAATTGTTTGTGCATACCAAACAAATAATAATTCTCAATTTCCATTGAAAATAATAATAATAATACTATGATACAAATTTCACCTTTCTGGGAGCCGGGCACCTGAAATCTGACTTATGGAAGAAGAATCTGACAAATAAATAATAGGCTTGAAGCATTACAAGCCAATGAATGTTTATTCATTCAGATTTGCAACAGAATTTTAGTCCATACCAATTTCATCCATTGTAAAAATATCAGCCAAAGTATCACACTTAGCTTCTAGTCGAGACTCGATCTCTAGCACAATGGACCTCTGATACTCTGCCGAGTTCTAGCAAAACGGAGATAACATCATCTTACTACTTAGGAACTAATGCATCAATCGAATGGATATTTAGGCCCATTAGAGAGAGAGAGAGAGAGAGAGAGAGAGAGAGAGCATACCACCATCATGCTAGTTTGCTGTGGTTGGACTTGCCATAGAAAACTTGGCGTTATTCCTAGGAAGCGATTAGGTACTCCACCAACTCCAAGCTCCACATTATCAAAAATACTAGGTGGACCAACAGTTCGTGAAATATTACTGTTATCTACATAATTATTATTGTATCCGGTTGTAATTGAGCTTGAGCTGAGTGTCATACTACTTGAACTATCAAGAGAGCTCCTGGACATTGTATTCCACTTCTCTATATCTTCCTTGCGAACGTCTCCATCTTTAGAGAGAAGTGGAAGCCTCAATCTCTGAGCTGCCTCAGCAACAGCTAATTGATGCTCAAGAGACTCATAAACCTGGAACAACAAGATATGTCAAATAAAGTATTTGAAGATTTGTTCCAAGTAACAAATTTCATTCTAGTAAATCGTCCAGAACCTAAACAGTAGGCAAAAACAAAGTAGAAAGCAGTTGCATGCAGTTTCAAGTCATTCTACAGCTAAGGAAAAAAACTAAATATCTAGATAGGAATGCCACACAGAACATGAACAAAGAAGCAATTCACAGATTGGGCTTGGCTAACCAAATGATATGTTTCATAGGTGGACCAAGATGGAGAACCGAAAGGACAAACTCACAGCTTCTTGATTAAACAAGCTTGAATGAATGCTCCAATCATAAGCATGAATTTAAATTTATACATGCACAATAAGCCTGAGTGCATAAGTGCACAAGATGACACAAGAAATTACAAGACATTCAAAGCTATATCAAAGGCTACATCCAAAGATCAGATAAAGAATAAAAATTCATCAATATAAATCCAAATCAAAATCTCAAGGATAGCCATTAGCCGGCCAATGTTTTCAAGGAGAGAGAATGATCCATCGAAAATGATAAGAGTAAACTTTATCTAGTTCAAATTTAATAAGAAGGCTTAGTAACTCTTTTCATGATGGAGTTTTGATTTAAAGCAGATTACCTTGAATGGGTAATTAGATGTTATCCTACTTAAGTTTTTTTCGATATGAGTTCCCTGGCGCCTGGCGGTCTCCCGCTTGTAGCTTAGGAGGAAGAACTACCTACCGAGGGCTTTCACAAGGCGCTAGATGAGTAGTTTTTGTTTTGGAATTTTTTCATGTTCCTCCTCTGACTCATTGCTTTATCTGGCTTGAATGACAAGGGAGCCGCATAGGGGGATGTAAGTTTGATCATTCGCTTCAACTTTAGCATTATTTTAAATAGTAGTTGTTTTCATATAAAATTATGTTGCACTAGATTTTTCAATCAGTCAAACATTGAATCAATAACAATGGCAACATCCTCTCTCTCTCCCCCCTTATCTCGTTCTCTAAAAACCAATCTTAGGGTCCTCACCATCCAAATAGATCAGGGGATCTTCCACCTCTCACAGTTTTAAGTGTCCTCTCTATTTCCAATTTCCTGCTATCTAATAAAAGGAGAGAGTCTAATTGGGAGTGAGAAGAGGAGAGAAAAGAAGAGGCAACCAAAAGCAGTAAAGACAAGGACAGAAAAAGATACAAAAAGCAAAGAACATGAGAAGGCGGTCTAAGCAAGACAACTCAAAGGGAGGACTCCTTTTAAGAAGTGTTAAAATACAATCTCTATCCTTGCTTTATTCAATCATCTAAAAAGTGTTCATATCTCTGGTACACACAATTTCCTTAAGTAGTCTTACTTGGTAAAATTATTGCAAGAGAGAACATATTTTGATTAGTCTTGTAAAGATCTACCTTTAAATCCTATAAAAAATATCCAAGCTCCTAACCCTAATGGTATTTCAAGAATCAAGGTTGCACATAGTTTTTGTCTTTGGAAAATATAAATTGTTAATATATGTTTTTTTAGAGGAAAGTTCTATGGAAATCATCCTCCTATCCCACATCAGTACATGAGAGCCAAACTTGATGCAATACCTATTTCCCAAGGTAAATTAATAAGCTGACCCTCAAACTCCTAAGCCCAGAATATTATCATAAGGAATAAAACAAAATTTAGTCTTCAGTTGATAAGATGTTTGGGTTGCTCTAGATCAACTGAAAATCCCATATTTCAGAATGGAAATAAACATATCTAAGAAAATTCCATAATAATCTTGTATAGTCAAACATAAGTTAGCATTCAACATCATCAGTGGCTTTATCACAACCAGCTTGACTAGAATTATCCATTGTGTGGCATTTAACTTCTTGACAAAATAGCTTTATAAGTACAATCAATTTGGATTTGTATTAATATACTGGAAAAAATAGGTGATTTTGTTAACTTGAATGAATTGAGTACCCAAATAATGTCTCCCCCATATGTGAGTTCCATCAATGCCTTTGACTTTATCCTTCCCAAATAACAAGCAACATAGGCATCCCTCCAGCCTAATAGATTAATGGGATGTTTCTTGTGATACAAATGCTAATGATACTATTCAAAACTAAATGACTAAATCATCAGAATGCATTTTTATGTTGCAAGAAATTAACATTTGATAAAACAAAAAACCAAAAACTCTGCCATTGGTTATGTTCCTCAAATTTCTGTTAGGAATCTATATTATATTGGCCATAAAAATGATTGCTTGTCTAGATATATATCAACAATGCCTATCTTGCTCATAGGCATTTCAAAATAAAAGCAAACTTTGATGACATTAATTGAAGTTTTAGGGCCCAAATTAGCGTTGCAAATCTACAAGAAATTTATTTGTGTACATTCATATCCTATCATTAGAACTTTTATACATATGAAGTTGCATCCACCTTTAAGCTTTTGAAACAAAATTCTAGAAATGAATTTGTGATAAAATAACGACAACATCAAGCAAGTAATTTCTTCAAGAACAATTAATAAAGAAAACAATTTAGAAAAATCACAAAGTAGTCAACAAAATATTTATGCATGACTAATCTAGTCTTAGAGTATCATGTTGTCCCAATTTACTCTTTCAATTTTACAAAGTTGATCACAATTTAGTCCCAAAGGAACAATTTTAGATCAATTTTTGTATATTCGAGGGAATAACCGAGAGTAACATTATATTCTGAGACTAAAATGATAATATACGAATAATCGTGGGATTGTTCTGAAATGAGAAGACCAAAATTATCCCTTGACTCTTTATAAAAGACCAAAATTATCCCTTGACTCTTTATAAAAGACCAAAATGTTACTCAACTATATTAAATGATTATTGTGGTTCCTCAAGTTTGTAAAAAAAAAATCAAAATAGTCTCATGGTGTGACAATTTTGAATCTTTGATTCATCTTTAAGAAGTTGAAATATCAAAATGGTCATTTAATATAAATAGAGATTATTTTGATCTTTCATAAAGAGTAAATGGACCATTTTGTTCATTTTCTCATTTGAAAATTTAATCCCAAAAAATTACATAAATTGGTATTTACTTATCATACTCAAAAAATGGTGCCACATGGTTAAAAATCACATAATTAAGCAAACTTAAATATATGCATAATTCTCACACCTAATGATAACATCAAATTGTTATAGCAATATCCTAAATATGCTAGCAACTAAATATATGCTAAAATAAAAAATTATATAAATTTCTAACCAAATACTTTTTGTTTGCAATCAAGTGCCATGTTTTCTTGTGCTTTCTTTGAAGCAAAAAACTAAGAGGGATGGGAATCATTATTTCAAATTATTATAATCTACAAATTTCACCTTATATGCGGGTCCTATTGCCCTTTGATTCTAAAAGGATGAGACACCTTATTCTATTTAAAGGTTAATTCATTAGCTTGTTAAGGTAAGCTGGTTAAAAGGAAGTCATGATGAATTTGAAGAAAGAAAAATATAAAAATGCAATAATGGCATGGATCATGACAAGTCAAAATAATATGGAAATCAAATATTGTTTTGAATTTAACACACCGCAAATAACATAGATAAAAAGAGAATGGGAAGAATTTATAAATGATTGCTATTTTGTAAATGTATTAGTCTATTCTGTCCATTCATCCCTTATAGATCTACAGTCATTTGCATCAAATATTCCTACTTGGGAATAACTAGTGTCACAACAGAGCTCACCCCTCTCATGAAATCCCAACTTTTGAAAAAGAACTTGTTGACCTTGGGTCTGGCTCCCTATCCTCCATCCCTCATCCACATCTTCATACTCCTATTCATCACCTTGCACACTAATAAAAATATAAGAGCTTCAATCTTTCTAATTTGACCAAGCATGAAATCCTAAATATCCTCTCTCCTTGGCCAACACGTGCAAGTCTTATTCTACATATACTCACCCAGCTGGGCCTAAATAATCTTTTAGAGTAGACAACAATGGTCAATTATTTCTCTTGCACAATACCCTTTTCTTAAAAATTTTGCAGGAAACTTTGTCCTTAAACTTGCCAAAGCTTTAAATAAGTGCACTTGAGCTTCATGGCCCACTATTTTGGAAGTTTTGTATGATGGTTTCTAGTTCAAGGTTTCATTTCATATCTGCAAATCAGTTTTCAAGTCTTTCTCTTGAGAATTATTTTAGCTAGGCGGCTTAGTATGTATAGTGCTACTCATTTTATCACTCTTTCTTAATACAATGCATTTCCTTCTATTTCTTCCAATACCATATCCACTAAAGTTATTTATGTAAGAGATTCTTCCTTAAGAATGGAAACATTGAGTTTTAGGTTTATACTCAGCTCATGCAAATGGTTGCAAGTTGATTCCATGGCTTGAAAGAAGGGAGAAATGTGTGATATGTTCTTTGTATGTACATAATCCAAGAATTAAAGGATAAACTCTCAATGAAGAGCTTGGGGAGTGGATGTAAGCTTGATTGAGGAGAATGAATAAATACTCGTCTCTTTTTTACCCTGAATTTATATTACTTGGCAACCTTAGTCATGCTCACATACTGTTTTAGGTGATTTTTTTTTCTTGAGCATGTACAAATTCTATTAGAAATGATATTTCTTTATTAGATTTAAATGAGAATTTGACTTTTAACATGACACAATGGCGAAAAAGTATTCATGTAGCCGACCCCACGTAGTGGGACAAAGGCTTGATGTTGTTGGTGTTGTTGTTGAGCATGTACAAATTCTTATTTATCTTAAAAACACACATTTCAACCACCACTTTCCCACGTGTGCCTACCATAAAACAAACTCTAATAATTACACATAATGAAAGAAGAAGAATGGGGTTTAGCCTGCTTTGGAAAATCTGAAGTATGGTGGAGAATATTTGTTCTTCATTTAAAGCAGAGCACTCAATTTATTTATTCTTTCTGCTGAACTAAGAAAAAAATTGTCATACCATTTATCTTGAGATTGATTTAGAGCCACATGCATAAAATAACTCAATTTAATCTCCTTCTCCACTCACCTATGTTTACCTTCCAAACTTCATCAGTCAAAACTCCATAAATATAGAAGTAATACAAGTGTTTAATATGGTGGGGTAACTAACAGTTTATCTATCATCAAAATCTTTACTCCATTAAATGTGATAGTTTCAAAACAACAAATTAAAAAAAAAAAAAAATAACGCTTTGATGATATAGATTATCACTCACCTCCCATAATAGCCAAAGCATGCCAATAAACCTCCCACAATAGCCAAAGCATGCCAATAAAACCACAAGGAATTTAAAAGACCTAAAAATTTCTAAGCCATGCAAAAAACAGTTTTGATATTAAGAACAAATAATTAAAAACAAGCATATCTGACAGAAATCCTCTAGCTATCAAATGCATAATATCAAAGGTAAGAAAACCAGAACCTGAGGAGAACAAGTCAACCCAAAATGTGGATATAGAGGCTGATGATCTCTTACTCCCCCATGATTAGCAGCAGAAATCGCTTGTTGATACTCCTCAACCATTCCTATTGCCTCTCCGTAGACAGCCTGCAAGCACCCAAGAACAAACCCCATTGGAAACAAAAAAAATGAAGAAATTAAATCAGGCCATATTTCCATTTCAAGATAATTTCATAAAAAGTTTCATTTTTTTCATCCAAAATAAACTGCATCATGACAGTTTAGCAAAAGAAATAAATATGAAACCCTAATTAGATAAATATTGGTATACGTACTAAGGCTTCCAAATAACGCAACCTCTCTTTGGACATCTCCTCCCTTGCCTTCCATTTTAGCAAAAGAAACCAACAAAGATCAAACAATTAAACCAAAAATGGAATCCAAATTTTGGATTTCCTTCAACAATTCTGTAACAGAGATGAAGGGCGTTACAAGATGGAGTTCCGAATATGCGGATTTGGAGAGGTAGGATCCATCGGGGGCAAGGCAATGGCGCTCAAGCTGCTCGATAAGCTGAGATACGTCGACTGGCGTATTCTGAGCGTTCCATGGCCTGGCCATCGATCACAAACAGTGGAGCGCAATAGCTGCGAAACAGTAGAAATGAGGCAAAAAAAATTTATTGCAGCCTCAGGGACTGTTTGGCAACAGGATTTGTGCAGGATTTTAGCAGAATTTATGCTAAATCCTGCCAAACGGGATTTGAGCGCGCGAAAGGGAGAAAGTTACCTTCACTGCGAGCGAGCTACCGTCGTTTATTCCGATCAAAATGCTGTAACGTCCGATCTGACAGGAAGGGTACGTCGTCGAAGAAGCGAAGTCGAACAGCAACGAAGGAGCCGACGAAGCGACTCGTGCAATCACTACACCTCCTGCGCAACGAAGCCGAACAGCAACGACGAAAAATGGAAGACTAAAAGCAAACCCTAGACGCCCAATACTGGGTAACTTAATATAATTTAAATATTATAATTAGAGGTGAAATGGGTAATAAAATTAATAATATAGTAAATTAATAAAGATATATGCACAATAATTATTAATTTAACTTAATTAAATAGTTAGTGATATAATCAGTAATTAAAATTTAATATAACCAGCTTGATTAATATATTTTAAAATAGAAACTATTAAGCATATAATTAATATAGTGAATAATAATATAAATAAATTAAGAGGAGTGATTTTAAGTGATTAATGAAATAATTAATAATAAATATAATTAAAACTAACAAAATAATACTTAAATAATTTAATAAATTATTAGTTAAATAATTAGTTATTTCAAAATAACTGTAGGATTAAATATAATTATAAATAGAATAATTATTATATATATTATAAATAATAATTAAATAATTAATTATTAAGAGAATATTTAAATGAATTATGAGATAATAAAAAATATAATGAATAATTAAAACTAATAATTAATAACTTAAATTAATTAAATCATCAGCAATAGTATTAGTTAATAATTAGTTATTTAAAAATAACTAATTATTATATAATTATTCATGTAATTATCAAATATTATTAAATTAACACATAAATAAGTAATTTAATCAATAATACTATAATTATTAATTACATTATTTAATAATTAAACTAATTTCTAATTAAATTATTTATCATTATAATTGTTGTTAAACTCTATAATTAAATTTAAATTAATAAATAACTTATACTTAACATGTAATTAAATTTATAACACATAAATTTAATTTTTGAAAGTACCAACCATCTTAAATCCTAAATTAAGTTGTCAAACAATTTCATAGGATTTAATATGATTTTAACAACTATTTTGTTAAGCAGTTTCAAGATTTAACATACTCGGGATTTATTAAATCATTGATTTACGAGGATTTACTAAATCATACTAAAGTTAAATCCTACTTTTGCCAAACAACCCGTTAAGCTTTCTTTGAGACGGCTTTCTTATTATTTCTTAAAGCAACTTTAGATGTTTCTTAGGTATTGGATTTAACTCGCGATTTTAAGCAGGATTTAATGTAAATCCAGCCAAACTATTTTTTGAGGTCGTGTAAATCTAACCATCTTAAATCCGTAAATCTCAGATTAACGACGTAAGTCTAAGTAAATAAATCTAAATCTAAATCCCGTCGTTCGGCGGATTTAACAGGATTTGGCCGAAGATTTGCTCGAAAGAAAGAAAGATGGCAATCTTGGCAACGAGCAAGAGCAAACTCACGTAGTCGTCGTTACTTCTAATCCAACAGAATACGACGAGGACGTGTAGTTTTACATATGATATGAAGGAACATCGTCAAAGGAAGAAGTTATAAAGTGAATCATTAAAATCTACCTCTACATTCTTCTCCATTCCATTTAAATTAGCACTCCTCATGCTAAGCACACACAAGACACGACTGAAGCAGCCACGAAGAAATGGCGACGAGGAGAAGAGAAGTAGGCAAGCCCTAGATTATAAAATAATCTAAAGTAACACTATTAATATAATTTAAACATTAATAATTAGTAGACTAGTTAAATAATTAGTAGTAAAATTAAGTAATATAACTTAGTTTAATTAAATTATTAGTAGTCTAATGTCTTTACATTAGTTTAATTAATATTGGTAATTTGTTAGTTATTATAGTTATTAGTTGTATAATTATCATTAAATTGATTTAATACAATTATTAGAAGTTAAGACTCTAATTACATAATTAGTTATTAGTTGTATAATTATCATTAAATTAATTTATTATATTACTTAGATTTTAATTATCAAATTATCTATTATATTACTAATTATCTAATTATCAAAAAATCATGCATATTACATTCAAAATAAATTAATTTTAATTTTTAAATTATCAAATCACCTTAAATCTTGAATTATGTTGCCAAACAGTTTCTTAGGATTTATCAAAATTTAATATTTGTTACCAAAAAGTTTTTAGGATTTAGTACCCTCGTGATTTATTAAATCAGGATTTAC
>NW_021320116.1:0-90993 GCF_001605985.2 Dendrobium catenatum
AAAAGAGGTAAGGAGATTAATATCGTATAATGCAAACATTTCAAAAATTAAATAAGTTATGATGATATGATATAGGATGACGTAATATTTTACTCTATCAATCAATCTGTATGAACTGTATATAATACAGTACAATCAGTTAGAAATCAGCATGATTTAGTACCAGATTCTGAAGAAAAGACTACAGAGTCAAGCTTGTATAGTTATAAATTATTTATTCTTATATAAATGACCAGCTTTAAAAAAAAATTTATTACTATCCCCCCTTGGTGTGGTATGTGCTGGTTACCAATTACAATTAGCTTACTCATACTCAAAGAAGATGTATCTCCCCAGAGAGGGAGAAAATATAATCATTTCGATGATAATTCTTTGAATATGATTAACAATGATCACTAGTATTTTAAGTTTTCCCAAAGAACATCATTGAGTTTTGAAAAATCAATTTTTAAAATCAGTTGTGGTGTGTGGTTCTAAATCTCTAACGAGCGCAAGCCCTCGTAGTTATTAATCGTAAGAAAACGAGGTCCTCCTAGAAAAACTCTCGATTAAAATAACGGCAGAAATTTCAATTTTTAGAATTTTCTAGAATGATATCAAGGGAGGTGAATTTGGAATTTTCAATCGGGATTGGATTCAATTTTGAACTTATTTCCGGAGTCAATGGAGGAGGAGGGTAGGAGGCACTTAGAGATTCTGAATAATTCAGAAAGGCCCCACCTAAAGCTAAGTGTTGGGTCTTTAAATTTTAGATTTGTGAGGAGGAAATCTTTATGTTCAAGTTGAAATTTTTGAAAATTGGGACTTATATTCTCGATCACATGATCGGAAAATGCCGCAGAAAGTGAGGCGTGAGACTAACTACCAAAGTGGGTATGAGTCCTGTGTCAACGATCATGGTTTTCGCATCGTCCCGGGTCTTCATCGGTATCCTTACAAGCTACTTAGGTCGAAGTGCCGACCAGAGGATCCTTGTTAGCAAACCATGTTACCTTGCATTAAAGGGGACCTCGTAGGACAGGGGCTGGGGGACCCTAATCCTAGGCTTGACAACAAGAAGTGCACAGGTTGTGGATAGTGACCTTGTCTATGTTATCTAACCTAGGATGCCACTCCATTTTGTAAGCATATCAATCTATCTCAAAAAAAAAGAAAGAAACAACCGGCCTACAACCTAAGGGCTAGAGTCCGTGTCCTAATAGGTCAATCTAGGTGTGTGTAGGCAGGCTGTGTGGTTTGGATATATCCTAAATGGTTGATTGGTTAAGGTTGTTTAATGTTCTGGTTGGTTGAAAGGTTCAAAGGGAAGATTTTGGTTAAAGTTTAATCTTCATGAATCAAAATTGATTTTTAAGATTGGATTGTTGGTTTAAAGTAGAATTGAAATTTTTCTAGATTTTGAACAAAAATATTTAATGTTCTAGAAAAAAATTTCTGAATATCTTAATGTTTTTAATCGACAAGGGTTTATAATGATTATCTGCAAACTTCTTAGATTAAGTGAGATAGTTCGTCAAGATATTGACGGAAAATTCGTATTTTATTAAAATAATTATACCTTAAGATGAATTTGATTCACTTTAAAGTTTGATTGATTTAGAGTTTGGTTTAATTAGTATCCATGAATTTTCAAGTTTTGCCTCATTTATTGGAATTATTTAATTTTTAATTAGAGAGGTTTTGATGTTTTGGAATTCAATTGAATTCCAACTCCTTGTAATCAAAGTTCCGGAAGGTCCATGAATGACCAGGATGAGTTCCCAAGTGTTTTAGGAATTCTACTTGGTTTTAAATTTATTAGATTAATTAGTTATATTTGAAATGTAATATATCAGATTTTGATGTATTAATTAAACTTTATTCTTAAACTTGAAATCAATTTGAGTTGAATTTTTAATTTTAAAGTGTTTAAGGATTCAAATCTGGGGTCAATTAGAAGGGTTATTTAAGTGTGGATTTAAAAGTGATTTTATTACATTTCTTGGAAGGTTTTCACAAGTTTAAGTTAAGGTTTGACAACGCTAAGGGGTTTGTTAAGGGGTTAAAGGGTTGATATTTAATGCCAAATTTTCCCTAGAAGGTCCAGGGAAGATTACTAAACTTAAGGGGTTTGAACTTGAAGTCAATTGGTTAAATTTGATCACTTTAAAACAATTGTTATGTGTTGATATGTGGAAAGATTTGATATTTTGTAAATTTTTGATTTAGAGTAATTATATTTATCAAAATTTATTTTAGATTCTCCAAGGGTTGTTACAAGGAAAAGATTAATATTGATTGTTGATTTGAGATTAATCGATTATAAGTATGCTGTTTAAATCTTAAGGTGTATGTCGGCTAAGTTAACTATGTTCGTATATGTTTCGTCTAAAGGACGCAGTTGTGTGGATCCTAGAGTTTGTCTAAGTTTTCTAAGAGCTCCGTCCCTTAAAATTATTGTCTTATGAAAGATGTCTACTTGAGGTTCAATTGTATCTGGGTTTGAATCCAGGTGTCACTAACCCTCATTTAGACATACATACGAATGTTAAAAAGATGTGTGATGGGTTTTGAATTTGAAAGAAGAAAGTCATGGTATAACGTAAATGCCGATAGATTAATGTGCAGAATTTAAAGCTGGGAGAAATAGCTCAACAGTAAATCTTAGAAGCCTTATACAGGCTTCTAAGTTTTAAGGAACTTACCTGGTCACTCGGAGCTAGTCAACGGTGACCTCCGGCCCATAGCCCACCGTTTAGAAGAAACGGGGCGACTGAAGGCTTTGGCCTCATTCTCCAATCAGACTCCACCTAGTACCAGCTCGCAAAAAAGGCGACGAAGAGGAAGAGGTGTCAGCAAGAATAGTTCAGTATGGCGAACAATAGAGGAACTAGGTATGAATTAACATGTAAGTAAATATGTGAAGGCATTGAAATGGGAAACATCTAAGATCTACTTAATTAATGCGCATATCTATTTCAAAATCTGTAAATCATTGGAATTAATATCATTATCCCAAAGCAAATTCTCAAATCAATGATAAAATTAGAGAAATTTTACTTAAAAGTAACATTTGGTACAGCATTCGAAAAATAAAGAATAGCATCTTGATTTTAACACGGATAGAGAAGATTTGAAACATTTCAGAATAATTAAGGTCGAGAGAAATATTTTGATTAATAAATAATACACTTACATTAAATAGAGTCCAATAGTACATTTTATTATATCTATCATAGTTGCTAATATAATTGAAAAATAATATTGAATATTAATGAAGGGTTGATCAGTCAGTGGGTACATTGGGTCAGGGAGGTCGACTAGTAATAGCTAACAGAGCATCAAGAGGCTTACAGACCGGGGGTCATGTCTTTCCTGCTCCAATTCTTATCAGAGGTGATCATAATGACATTCACTTTGTGGAGTGATGATTAAAGTGCCATATCAAGCCGACCACATCAAAATGGATCAAGTAAACCACCAATGGGGACCTTTTATCGCTTGGGACATGCTACATTAGCATGGGCTCACTATTTATTTTTAACAAATCATTGCTCTAAGCCATCTAGTTCAGACGTTCTTTTCTCAAGCAACCAAAAACTTACAAGCCATTCAAATATTGTGAACAACAGAAATAAATAATAAATATCACCCATCATACGTGAATAAATGATCAGTTTACTGGCACATAATTGACACCCAAATTTCAAGAGTATATAATCATACCTGATTATTGAATGGAGGAATCAGAATAATTCGTTTTTCCTATTCGAAAAAAGAATCTCTAAAATGATCCATTGGATCTCATATACGGTCCAATACAAAGCTACATCTACAATTCCTGAACTTTTGATGGTTGCTTCAACTCAATATAAAGTAAAGGAAAATCAATCAAATTTAGAAAAAATTCAAGACTAGATTAATCTGGGTTATGAATGAGAGCAGTAGATGACAATAGCTAGGTCGGATTATGAACAGTTCAAACAAAGCACGACCCGATGAATAAATATACTGGAATCTGACTGATAGACTGCTAAAGATAGCAAAAAAAAAAACTACTACAGCCTTAAGCTTATGTTGTCCGATCAGAACAATGGGTTAACAAAGTGCAAGCTTTACTCACTGACTCTTTTTGCAACAAAGGACTGGAAATATGCATATTAAATAGAAATTAAAAAAAAAACATAAATAACTGGACTACAGAACTTATTACAAGCTTTTGGACTCCAAAGTGATCTGCTACATTCAATCAACAAGGATAGAAAATATTGCAGCCATATTATTCATGGGATCTCAAATAAATAAACATAGCAACTTTTCTCGGGACATGGTTTCAACAATCATTTTGCAGCATTGGAGATAAGTCCCGAAAAAAATAACACAATGCATTAGCATTATGGCACGTCGTTTGTTTATATATATTGAAACTTCATTTAAATATTCCGGACATATAGGTGGAATAACAAACACTAATAAGTCTTGGGCAAGTATTGCTACGAATAAGGCTTAGGAAATTGCTTCAATCGTTTCTCGGATTCCCGAAGTTATTTGACTCGAGTATGCTATGAGGGCTTTGGATTTAGTTTTATTTATTCTCTAGAAAACAGGACATGAGAGTATAGTGAGAACGGCTACTGAGAGTGGAATCCGACACTTCTTACTTATGATCTTCTGCATTTTTGTGGTTTCAGTCTTCATATGAAAGTTTTAAACATGGGTGCTTAGATAATTTGTTGAGTAACTGTGATTTTAAATTGCAGAAGATTCTGACTTAAGAACCAGTCTCAAAACATATAGGGGCATGAATTTTAGAAACGCCATATTGCTCACTTATTGGTAAAGAACTAAATGGAAATTTTGGGCACTCTTGGTTTTTTGTAAGAACCACCGGTGCAACATTTATTTAACAAGTGATGTTAGAATCAAATCTGAATCATATTTTGTCGAGAATTTCATTGGCCTACGCATTGCTTTAATGCCTCATCAAGAATTTGACGTTAAGAAGAAAAACGTTTTTGCCAAAGACTAATTTACAACAAAGAATAGTCAAAACCTTTATAATAATTTTAATGAATTTCATGAGTAGATCTAAGGAGATGACATTCATAATAAGCATAAGCTTTGCATCAGAGGAAATCCAGAGAAATATTTTTATCAAGTAGAATAAATAGTGAATGGCACAGAATATCGACCCAAATCCAGAAATATCCGCATTTACCGTTCATCCTCAAAGAAAATTTATCCCTACCACCATGAGCATTCAAATCTATGAACCAATCCAACGTGCTTCCTTATTCAGATTTTATAGAGAAACAAATTCTTGAAAGGCGCAAATTTGTACCACAAAAAATGCGAGTACGTCTGGTAAAAAAAACATATGTTTTTTTTTTTTACAATTTAAATAAGAGAACATCAAGAAGGAATGTCCAAACTCTTCTATCTCTTTTCATAAAACCTCATGAAGGCTCATTTCAAATCTCAGTTAAACATAAAGCATCAACTCATGACGATCTCCAATCTTTGGATTCAAACAGAAGAAAAAGGCAAAGAATTAGCAAGAAAGAGAAAGAAGAATTACCGGAATAATTACGCCAAACCCTTGTATCTCACTCTCTTCTATGAATCCCATGCAAAGCAAGCACAACAATGGGGGCGAATCTTTGAGTGGCTCTTCCTCTTGCTTGGACGAGTAGAGAAGAGGAATCCCCCTTTTTCATTTGTCCCTATCTGACTCTGGCTTCAACTCCATTGATCCGAAGGTGGTAGCTTATTTTGCTTAAATTTCTGGCTTTTGGTGCTTTGGATAAACAGATAGAATGATGATAATCAGCTCTCCATTCTCTTTTTGGATCAACATTTCTTTAGTTTGGGTTGCCGTAGCCTGTGACTAGCTTTCATTTCATTGAATGTTCTGAAAATGAGGAGAGGAGAGAGAGAATAGCGCTTGAGCTGTGTCAACTTCCTGGAGCGTTGGAAGTGCCAGCAGTTGGAGAAGAAATGAAGGCGCGCTTGCATGAAGGAAGAGAAAAGAAATCGGGCTTTCAAGTAATGGTCTCCATTAGGCAAGGAATCCAAGGATCTTGTCGGCTTGGAGACGGCTGACCCGTGGTTGCTGTTGGAGTGTGACCAACCTTTCCGTGCCCTCTTTCCTTCAGCCGGCCCTAGCAGCTCCGAATATAGAAGGAAGTCTCCGGCGCTGCGTGTAGAATGGAGATCGTGAGTATTCCCTTTTAAAACAAGCCGGCCCTTAATGCTATTATCAGATCAAGAGGCCCTCATCCCTTCAAAAGTTGATCGATGGTTGATATAAAATGATTTGAAAAAAACAATTATTTGGAGGTTAAATGAGAATAATGTTAATTATAAGATAAATTTATAATAATTTCGATTTATAATTTTGATATAGCATTGAAGTCAACTAACTCAGGAATTAAATTCTGTATGTTCATTAAGGCTAACAGCTAAAATAAATAATCCTCGTATGTATTGACATTGTGATCGAAAATGTGAGTATATAGCTTTAGGGATCTGGAGTTAGGATTTTGATAGTAATCGTCATAGGTAATTTCGATATAATAAAAAAAAAAATTGGTTTGAACCATACTTAATGTTCTCTGATTGGATTTGATTGGAGTTGAATTTGATTAATCATTATTCAACAGTAGATGCGATAGGAATGGTTGATTTAAGTGAATTGTGATTATGTTTGGGACTCTATACTTGAATCGACAATGAGAAATTGGTTCAACTGTAGGGTAAGCAAATTTTAACCAGGTGATTTTCTAAAGTAGTATCTTATATCAGGAATGCAGTCAACAAAGACTAAGTCAAGATTGGTTAGTAGTTAATTATTATATATAATTGTAACGTTGTTAAACAAATTGTATTATCTATCTCTGTGTGTTCGTGCATGGTTATCTAAATTAAACATCCTTTTATCCATACTCTAACAAATAAAAACAAATATAGTCAAATTTTAAGCATGAGAATTTCTCACTTCTCTTCTCTTCGTTCTAATATGTTTCATTAGCAAATAATTCTCAAGGAGTAAGTTAGAAGTGCTTAGTACTGATGGGCAGTTCCGCTAAACAATGTATAGTAACGGTAACAATATTGATTATATAAAAGATGTTTAACAATATACCGCGATGAATTGAGTGTTAAGAGCTGAGAATATATTACACTATATCATCATTAACAATATATGTCTGTTCTATTAAAATCATATAAATCTACCAATCTCTGATTGATAGATCTAAATATTTTAAACTTTTTATAATGAGGTTAATAATTACTGTATCTCATAGAATTATGAAGATTCAAAGTTGGTATTTGTTCGCTGGCCAGAAAAGTTCAGGAATAAGAGAAAGCTCTCCCCACAATGTAGAATGAAAATGGAAGAATGCAGTAGGTATATCAATATGCTTTCAAATCTTCATATCCTCTCTCGTTTATCTTGATTTTTTTATAGACACACAAACAAACTAGAAAAACAAAGACAAATGAAAAGGAAGAAGGTTCTAATACAACAGATTTCGCCATTCGTTGTGCTTGGCCCTTTGGCATTGGGAATTCATAGAAAAGAAGCAAAAAGGAAGTCCGCAGTAATAATAATTCAGTGCGTCAGGAGTATAGAGGTAAACTTCAATAGGTGAGCATAGAACATTAATATTACTTCTCACCTCTAGCAGAGGTATATTCGAAATTTGGACTCTCGATTAACATTATTACATATAGTCAAAAGTTAATAATTCAAATTCAGCTTTCGGATTTATAAAAAACGATACAAATCTAACTAATACTAGAAGACTTCAGATCAACATTAATTTCGGGATAACAATTTACAAATACATAGTGACTCTCGCTTTTTCCAGATAGAAATGGCAGGGATACGAAGTGCTAGTACATAAGCATCTGACTCTTCTACCAACCGGTGCAAGAGAACGTTCTTTATTCTGTTTTTACACTTTCCGAAGTAATGTCAGATAGCATTTGATCATTCATCTGATGTTTTCAGTCCCATCTGTGTATAAGGTCGAGATAGCTGACAATACCGATTAGTAGTTCATCCTCCGAAGCATGGTCGGAAGTTAATGTACTGTAACCTTGATAGCTTCTCTTCTCATCTACTAAAGTAAAGAAGTTAGTATATAAAAAAAAAATAAAACATCACACTTATTTTTTTTTTCTAGTGAGGTAGAGAACCATCATGTCTTTTTCACCCTCTCTAGTGAAGGTAGAGTTTTATCCAATCTGAAGATATTCTCTCAGAGACTCCAAAGAAGTTGTGAAGAAATTAAAAGAAGAACAAAAAGAACCTCATTTTTGGCAACCTTATGATTCCCCTCATAGTTCCATTTCACTAGATCTCACTCTCCAAACTCAAAATCTCCTCAAACAAACTCCCATAGTCACTCTAAGAGAAAATTTGAAGCAAAGGATAGGGATGATATGTTTATAGGACTCTATTTATAGAAAACACATGAAAAACTATCCAAAAATTGAATTTTTTCAAGAGAATCATCCATGGTTTGTTCTATACAATCATAGATTATCAGGTAAGAACAGTTCAATAATCATAACTTCTTTTGGTACGAACTTGGACAAACTTAGTTTTATACACTATGGGTCATCTATACGACTTGTATATCATACAAATAAGTAGTTAAAAATGAAACATTCGTATGGTATGATCATGTACTAACTTGATTTTATACACTGTCAGTCTTTTGTATGACTTGACATCATACAGTATGAATATTTTTAAATAGCTATCCATCATTTGATATGATTTGGTACAAATCTAATTTTGTACATTGTTAGTCATCTGTATGAATTGATATCGTACTCTACAAATAATTCAAAAAATGAATAAGTTTATATGATAAGATCTAGGATGACCAATATTTTGTATTATGTCAGTTGTCTGCATGAATTGATATCGTACTATGCAAACATTTCAAAAATAAATAAGTTCATATGATATGATATAGGATGACCTAAATTTTTACTCTATCAATCATCTGTATGACTGTATATATCAGTCAATCAGTTAAGAAACAAGCCATGATTTAAGTAACCAGATTCTGAGAAAGACTAAGTCAAAATGGTATAGTTATAATATATATATCATATAATATATGACCAGCTTTAAAAAATTTATTACTATCCCTTGTGTGTATGTGCATGGTTACCCAATTACAATTACGCTTACTCATACTCAAAAAATAAAAACAAATATATACAAACTCTTTTACATGAAATCCTATTCTACCTTGTCTTGAAGTCCTTAGCAATCTAGAGTAGTATATGATTTCCCTAAAATGTTAGTACTCACATAAATAAAAAGAAATATCCAATATATGTTAGGAGAAAAATAATAAAATCATAACAATAATAATATGTTATCATAAAAAATCATAATCTCAATCTTGATTACTGATTACAATAATTTCCCACTTTTTTATGAAGGAAAAAATAATTATTATTTGAATAATAAATTAAAGTTTTTTTTCCTAAACTTCCCCAAAATGAATGAAACTAAAAATCACGAGGATAAATAAAATTCTATCCCTCTTTTTAATTTTGATTTTTATAGACAAACACAAAACAAACTAGAAAACAAAACAAATAAAAAAAAGTATAAACACCAAAAAGACCCTAAAATAAACAAGTGCGTCACAAATCATAAGAAAACTTCAAATGAACAAAACCATAAATAACCTCCCTCTGAGAGTATTTCGACATAGAACTGAAAATTAAAATAAACTTCAAAATAAAAACATAAAAATACAAACTAGAAGACTTCAATCCAACATAAACAATAACCCCCAAAATGAATGAAACTAGATTTATTTCTCATTTTGTGTCTCTTTTCAGTGTTAGAATACTTTGTGCATCTTTTGACATTTTGTTCTTTTTGGAATCTAAATCAATAAATCTTAGCTTGTGTGAGTATTTCACAAATAAAAGAAAAAAACTTTCTCATATAAGGAGAAATAAATCACAAAACAAAGTCCTATAGATAGCAATAATAAAAACACATTGAATAAGAAAATAAAGGAAAAGAAGGTTACATTTTTGCAATAATTATAATTATGAGATAAATGTCTTATTAGAACATCAAAAAGATTTTCTTATCTATATCTCATTATAATTCGATTTAAAGTCAGAGAAAAGAAAAAGATTTACAAAGAAAATAATTTTGTGATGCAAAAAATATAAAATTTTAATTCTTTAAAAGAACATTTTAGATTAGTCAATATTAACTCATTAAATGACAATTCTAGAGGAAAAGAAATAAAAAACACTCAGTAATAACCAATCAAATATATTTTTTTATTTATATGAACTTAAAGTAAGAAGAAACTACAAAACACTCAAAAACTAAATTAACTAAAAAGCAAGATAAGAATAATTAGCAACTAAACATACAATCATAAAAACTAAAAAATAAAACATACAACAAACTACAACTAAACTAATAGTTTGGAGGGTCTTGATCTGGAAGAGGTTGTGGAGGACTGAATTGCGTGAAGTAGGTATTGATGGTAGCTATATGAGTGTTGAGAAAATCAAATTGTCTTCTAACCCAGCCCATATCTTCATTATATCTGAAATCCTATTTGTTCAAATGTGTCTGAACTTGATCAAAATGTTGATCTATATGAGATTCAAGGTGATCAAATCTCTGTATCATGCCTTGATAGAATTGTTGATTATGTTGAGGAGCAGAGCAGGTGTAGGTGAGGGTGCAGGTCCTGCTTCATCAAATTCTTCTCCTTCATCCCCTTGATCTCGATGAGAAAGAAATCAAAATGAAGCATCAATGAAATAAATAGGTAGGTTATTTGAGGGTTTATGATGAATGAGGTTGTATTTCTTTTCAATAACATAGGCAACCATGTGTCCTTGTGTTACATTCTTCTTTCTTCTAGTGGCAGGAAGTCTAATGTCAGACAAATTATTGATGTAGTCCAGGATTAATTGGGCTTCATCAATAGGAGTGTTTTTCAGTATACAATATGTAACGAAGGAAAGAAGAGGGGTAATATTGATTCGATCACCAGCTTTAAGAATGATAGATGTTCTCAAGACACACTGAATGATCTCCTAGCATTTTAATTCAGTGTAGAAATAAGGGATAAATGTGAGATAGAAGGTATACCCTTAAGAGTTTGATTAACAATGGTCTAATTATAATCACTTCTAGATTTCATTGAATAAGGCCTAACCCCTTCAGTCCTAAGGTGTAGAAAAGTGCCCAAATCTTCTTTTGGTAATTTCAATACATTGATGAAAAACATAGGGGGTAATTATTGTGTTATTTTCTCGCATTCTCATATTGGCAAGAAAGTAGTAAAAAGTCTCAGAATGAAATATATAGATTAAAGTGAGAATGAAAGAGAATTGAGTGGAGTTGAAAAGAGGCATGATTTGAAAACTAATGTCTTCTTGAATCAGAAGATGAGAAGGTGAAATCTTAGCCTAAAGTAACTAATTGAAGGCTTATTCATTCTTCATAGACAAAAAATTATCTTCTGGTTCAAAAAGAGATGAACCACCCTTGGAAGGTTGAGATTGCTTAGTAATGCTTGCCATTTGAGAAAAACTTTGAACACAAGAATTGAAAGGGACTCAAGATGAAAATGATTAAGAAAATTTAAAGAACAAACTCCAATTTATAGAATTTGAACTATTTTGTATAGTATGAAATTATGTTCGTATGTATAATTTAGATCTTCATATGGGATGATCTTTGGTTCGTTCATACGAATGAAAACTATCAAAAAAAGTTAATGTTGCATAACATGTTTTCGTAAAGTTGCTTTATGATGAGATGTTTCATGCAATATTTTGACCAAACTGATCGTACATAAGATTAGGAGTTCATATGGGATGATCAGTTAATAATGTTCATACCTAATAGTTGAGATCATCCATATGTAAATTGATAACTGGATCGTACAAATGATGTTTGAAAAGTAACTGTCATTGGATTACTTGCCAGGATTGTATAGACAAAAAATGATGGTTCATACAGTGGAACATGTGTTTGAACTGTACAATCAATTACAAAAAACATATTTCTTCAACCCAAAACAAAAAACATATTTCTTCAACCCAATGCAAAAAAGAAATCATGTAAAATATAGAGAATTTGTACAATATGAATTATGTTTGTATAGTATGAAAGGAAAAGGAAATTTAATTTTCAAATGAAGATCAAGATACTCTTCAAAAACAAATTCATAAAAGATTCCTGAGAAAATAAAAATAAATAATAAAATGAACCAAAAATCAAACTCAAAATAATAAAAAAAATCAAAACACAAAATCAAACACAAATTTAAGAAAAATAACCAAAAAAACCACAAAAATAAAGAACAAAACATAATCATAAACACAAAAGAAATACAATATAATTTCAATTTGTAGAATTACAATTATGAAGCATGAATATAAATAACACCCAATCTAATTCTTAAAGTGCTGAAAGTCTGATCAGGACTAATGCATTGCTAAGCGTTCCACAGCTAGAGAGAGAGAGAGAGACTCCGGTATTCTAGAGAGAGCTTCGTTGATTTTGAATTTTTTTGATCCCTTTTTTCTCAATTAGCTTGAATGGTGGTGGAGGGTCGCCGGTCATTGGCTAATGATGACCGAAAAACCTCCAATCCTTACTCAGCACGGTGTCCTAATGATTTAAATCATTGTGGATCCAAAAGCATGAGTTCTTCAAATCGGGAAGGCTTGTTTAAATAGAGACCTTTGATCATCAAGGAAGGTCAGTTGAATATGACGCAAGAATCTATTTTGGTGCTAGGTATGGGGAAGGAGGTAATTAAATCCCAAGATTAGAAGTATTCATATGTTCTTTCCTCTCTGATCATAAATATTTTGATAGAGATGACCAATGATGCAGAGGCATCATCTTCTTTTGGATTAAACCTGAAGGAAAACAGATTTACATATGTTTTTGGAAATGGGGCGAAATTTCAGGACCTTTCAAATTTGAATTATTAGATGGTGATACAAGACAAAGCTCTGAATGCTGATGAAGAATTGCAAATTAAATCTAGTGGATTTAATAAAGGATTGGAACATGGCATGACTGCTGTTCCAAATGTGGACAACATCAAATTCGGTCCAGAAAATTATTGGTTGAAAAATAACCATATTAAAGTGAATCATGTGGAAACAGTTCATGATGAGGAGGGTGATGCAAATGTGGTCTAGTTGAATATGGAGAAGGTAAGTGATAATGTTAAACTTCTCCAAAAATCTCTTGTATTGAAAGTATTTGGAAAAGAAGTTTCTCTTTCTATTTGTAGCATTGAATTGAGAAGACAATGGAATAAATTTGGAACTTTCCATCTAACCTCATTGGGATTAGATTGGACTTTATGTTCATTCCAATCTTCTCAAACAATGGAATAAGTTCTAAGTGGAGGTCCATGGTTTGTGGGTGGACACATAATAGGGGTGGATAAATGGTCACCTCAATTTTCACCAACATCACTAAAAGGTTTATCATCACCAATGTGGATCTGGTTGCCTCATCTACCTTTACATTGTTGTGATGAGGAGAATGTTACAAAGATTATTTCAAAAATTGGAGTCCCATTGTTCTTGGATGGAAAAATGTTTAAATGGGGGAGACGAGAGTTCACAAGAGCTTGTGTTCATATTAACCTTGATTCTAAACTAGCTTATGGTGTTTGGATTGAGGGTCTTTTTGGAAAATTTTTTCAAAAAATGGAGTATGAGAAAATCTCATCTTTGTGCTTCAAATGTGGTAAGATAGGCCATAAGATTGAAATGTGTATGGATGCTATCAATGAAGATCAAAATAAAATTCTAAAGGAAGCTTTGAATGAAGGGATCAAAGACGTGGGAAAAAAAGTATCGGCTAAGGATCATTTTAGAGAATATGGTCCTTGGTTACATTTGAAATTTAAGAATAAATGGAGGAATAAGTTTCAGAGTCAAAGTTTTATGGCTATTCATGCAATTGGAGACCTTGCTCATAGTCATATGGAAAAAGCTAAGAAATTTGAAGTGCTTTCTCATGAGGTTGAGGATAGAATGGAAGTGGAAACTTCAGAAAATCCTGTATTGGTTGGGCATATTTTATCACATTCTGTGGAAGCAAATAATGGAGGAAATGGTATTGAAAAAATGGCTCATATTTCAGAATGTCCAATAGAAGATCAAACCAAAATTTAGAATTCTGGGAGAAATAGAAATTTTGAGGTATAATGGTGTAAAAATGTACTTATTGCTGTTGCTGTCCAACTAGGTGACGGTGAGATTGGGCCAGACACTGAAGGTGGTGTGGTGGATAATGATACAAATGCAATCCATCATGAGGAGCTCCAGGAAAACAAGTCTACAATTTTTGATGATAGTAGTGGAATAATCTATAATTCTAAATCTAAAATCAGGGAAGATTTTAATGAAAAGGTAATTACTCCTTTGTCCAATTTTGGTAAAGTAATTACTGGAGAAGATTTGTTTGAAGATGGGAAATTCCAATTACCTTCTAAGTCATTCCTTATTAAGAAAAAATTTAATAAAGATACAAGGTTGTTTGTTCCTATTAAAGGAAGCCTTAGAGGAAGATGGACATTCTTGGTGGCAGCATTAGAGACACTACATTATTTAACCAATAATATGAGTGATGAAAGGAAAGTTCAAGAATGCTTGGTGGATTAGTTGATGATGGTGGAGCTTCTTAAAGACATGCCTTATGGAGGCGTCAAGATCTTAGGCTATATCTTGACGATTTTCTATTTCCTTAGTTTCATTTCTTTACTTTGCTTAGCAAACTTGCTTTTTCTTTATTTATTTTAAGCATAAGGTGGTATTTGGAAAAAGGAATTAGAATAATGGAAGTTAAGATCTACTCTATCTATTATTTCTTACTCAATTGGAAAATCTGGGATACTAATCAACCTTATTGGTTGTAATTTAATCTTTGGTATCCCCTCCACTCCTATGGGTTTAAAATTATGAGTAGAGGGTCTTATTTTCATTATGAAATTTCCTCTTTTTCTAATATTTCCATTATGCTTAAATTGTTTGCTAATAAGACCTCCTTTTACTTTGTTTTAAAAGGAGTGTCTAGTAGTTTTCTTTGCTTTTAACAATTTCCTTTGTTTGCAGGCTGATTTTTTGTTGCTACATGATGTAGCTCAATTTCTCCTTTGATAACATAATCTCTAATGAAGTGATGTCTTATGTTTATATGCTTTGTATTTGAGTGTTCGATTAGATTCTTTGAGATGCAAATGACACCTGTATTATCACAAAAAATGGAATAATATCAATTGAAATACCTAAGTCTACTAGTTGTTTTAACCATAGAACTTGTGCCACAAAACTTCTTAAGACTATGTATTCTGCTTCAGTAGTAGAAAGAACTATTGAATTCTTTTTCTACTAGACTAGGAGACTAAGGAGTTCCTTATGAAATGATAAGTTTCAGAAGTTCTTTTTCTATCAACCCAAAACCATACAAAATTTGAATCAACATATCCAATGATTTTGAAAGAGGTGTTATGCCAAGGATACCAAATCCCTAAATTTTAAGTTCCTAAAATATATTTCATAATTCTTATAATAGTAGTCAAGTGAGATTTTTTAAATCAACTTGAAATCTAGCACACAGATAAACACTAAATATTATATCGAGTCTGCTAGCAGTTAAATAAAGTAAATATCTAATCATACCTCTAAATTTTTTTTATCAATAGATTTGCCTTTAGAATCCTTATCTAACTAATGTGGGGAACTCATGGTAGTATTTATTAGTTTAACATTATCAATTTCATATTTCTTAAGGATGACCTTAACATATTTTGACTAAATAAGAAAGGTGCATTCTCTCTCTGCTTTATACTAAAACTAAAAAAGTAGCTCGAGTCTCCCATAAAACTTCTTTCAAATTTCTTACACATTGTTATTGAAACGTCATCACAAAGATTTTTATCAGTGGATCCAAACAAGATATCATCAATATAAATTTGAATAAAAAGAATGTCATCGCCTATCCTTTTTATGAAGAAAGTGGTGTCCACACTTCCTTTAACAAAAGATTTTTCTAGTAGGAAAATGCTTAATCTTTCATACCATACATAAGCTGCCTATTTTAGTCCATATAATGTTTTCTTCAATTTAAACACATGATTAGGAAACTATAAATTTTTCAAACCTAGAGGTTGCTCAACATAAACATCCTCTTTCGTCACTCCATTAAGAAAAATACTTTTGATATCCATTTGAAATAATTTAAATCCTTTAAAATAGGCAAAAGCTAAAATTACACTTATTTCTTCAAGTCTAGATGTTGGGGCAAAAGTCTCCTCAAAATCAATTCCTTCTATTTGATTGTACCCCTCGGCCACAAATCCTGCCTTATTTTTAACCATTACACCTAAATCATTCATCTTATTTTTGAAACTCACTTAGTTCCTATAATACTTTAATTTTTTAGGTTTTTTTACAAATTCCTAATCATCAATTTTAATAAATTAATTTAATTCTTCTTGCATAGCTAAAATCCAAATTTTATCAGAAAATTCTTGATCATATTAGTGGGTTTAATCATTAAAGTAAATACTGAGTGGTTCACTTCTTTGTTAAGCCCATACCTTATCCTAACACCTTCACTCAGGTCTCATAAAATAAATTCTTTAGGATGACTTTTAGGATATTTCCATTCTATAGGAAACTTATTATCTATTTCAACCTTTTCTTTAAGATTTATATTTTTAATTCCTTCGGTATTCTCTTCAATTTCTTCTTCTTCCAGCTTAGACCCTCCATAAGTATCAGATTCAACAAAAAACTACATGAGTGTTCTCCTCTACTACAAAAGTTGGTTTATTAAAAAAATTATAGAATTTCCCAACACATAAATATCCTTGAAAATTTCACACATCATATTTAGGTTCAATTTTTTTAAAAGAGTTTTCCCATTTTTATGATTAAACACTTGACATCCAAAGGCATGTAGGTGTGAGAGGTTGAATGTTCTACCATTAATAAGTTCATATGGTGTCTTATTCAACTTAGATCTAATGTTCATCCTATTCAAAACTTAACATGCTATATTAATCACTTCAGCCCAAAAATATTTTGGAAGTGAATATTCAGCCAACATGGCTCTAACAGCTTTTACCAAAGTTTTGTTCTTCCTTTCAACAACTCCATTCTATTAAAGAGTCCTAGGGGATAAAAAGTTGTGATATATTCCTTGTTCTTTATAGAAAACTTTAAATTTTTTATTTTGAAATTCTCTTCCATGATCACTATGAATTACAAGAATTTGACAACCTAGTTTCCTCTAAATCCAAGTAGAAAATTTTATAAACTCTTCAAATGATTCACTCTTATAAGATAAGAATATAATACAAGTAAAACTTAAATAATCATCAATAATCACATACCTAAAAATTTTCCCTCCTAGACTTATAGTGCTAACATGTCCAAAGAGATCCATGTGAAGGACTTCTAAGAGTTTGCAAGTTCTAACATCCTTAATTAAAAAAATGGAGGACTTGAATTATTTTCCTAATTGACATACATCATATAGGCAATCCTTAGTGAAATCTAATTTAGGTATACCTCTTATTAACTCCTTCTAGGTAATCTTCCTAGGATTTTTTATGCTTGCATGACAAGGCCTTCTATGCCATAATCAAGATTCATCAGTTATAGTTTTTAGACAAAAAGCATTAAAAGATTTAACACAATTTAAATCAAGCATATAAATATTATTTACCCTATCTCCATGCAACACATCAACTCTATTTTAGCTTATAATGTAGCTTGTAGGTAAAAATTTTATGTTAAAATCCTTATCACAAAGCTTACTAATACTTAGGAAATTATATTTCAAGCCTTTGACCAAGAAAATATTTTCTATCAGAAAATTATTCGTAATTCCAATCATACATGATCCTACCATTCTCATAGTGGTGTTATCTCCAAGTATCACTTTGCCTTCTTATATGGCCTCCAACAATATAAATTGATTTGCTTCTCCAGTCATATATCTTAAACATACATTGTTTAGGTACCAAGTGATCTTATAAGGGCTTGTATGAGAGCATTTCTATAAAATTATGAAACATTAGACTTGGGAACCTAAATAAATTTGGGTTCTTCTCTTAATAATGATAATCTAGATACATGATTGAAATACTGTGATTGATGTATCTTTGGTCTTCATACTAGATGTGTTCTATGATGAATAGTGCAAGTGTGGGAAATATGCACTATCATTCTATATGAAAAGCATTTAACTCTAGGAAAAATATTTATCAATCTAAGTGAGTTATAATATCTTTTCCTAGATTTTGAAATTATACGCTTGTGATCAAAATTGTAAAAATTGTTTAAGTGTGGGAGGTGTCTTACCATCCTTAATAACTTTCAATTTTACTTTTAAATATGAGTTTGCACTTTCTAAATTAAATTTTTAGCTTTTAACTCTTGTTCTCTTTGATATGATTAAGCCATAAACACCTTAAAATTATTTTCAAGTTCATTATAAGATATTTTCAATAAATCATGCTCCTTATTCAAATTATTAAATTCATATAGCAAAGTCATGTGATTACTATCTATGTTTGCATGATCTTTTCTCAGATTTTTATGCTCCTTTTTTAAATTCAAATGCTCAATGTTAAGATTTGCATGCAATTTTTTTAGTTCCTATATTCATTATGGATTTTCTCACAAACATAAAATAATTCATCATAGGATAGGTCACATATATCCTCTTGATCTAAATGATCAAGCTTATCTACCGTTAAGCACAAGTTTGCAATCTCCCATTTCGCTTATCTTTTTGAAGAGTTTGAAGCTGAGTCAACCCAGAAAGCTCTTTCTTTCCTTTTATGACATGAAGTTTCTCCTAAAATTTCTCCTTGTTAGGATTAGTTTTGATATTTGGGTAATCTATCTTTATATGTCCAGACTTTTTGTATTCATAACAAATGAATTTATTAGAAATCCTATGATTTTTAATGAACTTACCTTTGTTCCAATGTTGACGTCTTTATTTCTTTCTCTTAAGGTAACTTTTGGAATGCTTTATTATAAGAGCAATATCTTCATCATCTTTTAGCATTAATTGATCACTTTTGAATTATAAATCTTTAAAGCTATATTTCTCTCCTTTCTTTTGTCACTTGCATCAATCTATTCCTGATTCACTCCTCGCTCGTAAGAAATAAGTAAGTATAAATTTAAATATTTAGACTCAATAATGATAATTATCTTTGCATCATATGAAGTAGGCAAATAATGTGAAATTTTATTTAATTTTTTATGAATTTGTAAGCTCTCTACCTAAAGCATGCAATGAGGTAACAATATGGGTAAATTTTGTATACATGTTACAAATTGACTCATTTGATTTCATGCAAAAAAATTCATAGTCATGTAATAAAATGTTTGACCTAGTTTATTTTATCTCATTTGTCCCTTCATAAGTTATGCAAAGTCTATTCCAAATTTATTTTATAGTTTTACAAATTAAAACATGCATATAATCCTTAGATTTCAAGGCATAGAAAAAATGTTTAAACATTTTGTATTTAACTATGCTAAGTCTCTTTCTTCTATAGTCCATTCAATAAATAATGTTTCAATTATAATGCCATATAATATTCTAATAGGTTTAGAATAACTTTCATGTACGATCCACATGCAATAGTCAAATGATTATAGAAAAGTAGACATGTGACATTTCAATAAATCAAAAGGAATGTTGTCAAATAAAGGTTATCTAGTGATTGAAAATCCTTTAAATGTATTTAAATTTCCGAAATTAGCCATGATCACTTCTCAAAAAGTAGTCTAAACCTTTATTTTTGAAATTGGCTCTAATTCCACTTGAAAGTTCATGTAGGTTGTAAGACCTTATAAAACTGCCCGTAAGTTAACCAAGTGGGGGGGGGGAGGGGGGGGGGGGGGTGAATTGATTATTTAAAAAAAATCTTAGATTTTAGAAAACCTTTTAATTTTTTAAATTTTTTTTGAAGATTAAAAACACTAATCATGAATACATTTGCTAATTGAAATGACTTTTACAGATAATCTTTCAACCAAAAATATAAAGAGCAGCGAAATAAAATGTAAACAAAAAAAAAAGTAATAAAAGAACACTAAATTTTATAGTGGTTTTGTCCAACTAGACCTATATTCACTCCCTGTAGACCCCTTCTCCAAATATTGCACTATATAATAGTGACTCTACGTTTTCCCCCACAGTAATGCGAAGAAGCCCTTACAAACTCTCTTTCACCCACATATTAAAGATAGGGAACTAACCATCATTTTTTATGCTCTTGGTAAAGGCAAAGAACCAAGCATCACCCTCCTTTTCAAGGAAGAGAACCATCACATCTTTTTCACCCTCCTGGTGAAGGTACAAAACCTTGATCTAGTCTCAAAGATTTTCTCTCAAGAGACTCCTAAGAAGTTGGGAAGAAATTAGAAGAAGAACAAAGAAAACCTAACTTTAGGCAACCTGTGAATCCCTCACAATTCCCTTTCACTAGCTCTCTCACTCTCCAATTTCAAAATCTCTCTCAAACACACTCTCAATAGTCACTCTCAAGAGAAAATTTGAAGCAAAGGATAGGGATGATAGTTTTAGGACTTTATTTATAGAAACATATGAATAACTATCCAAAAACTAAAATTTTCAAGAGAATCATCCATAGTTCCTACTATACAATTATAGATTGTCCAGTATGTGATGATATTATTGCAACTTAGTTTTCAATTGTTAAGATTATCGCAACATGTGTATTTATGATGATTTTAAATATTATTATTTTAATTACTATTTCTCCTAACACATATTGGATATATTGCATTTGTTATTTATGTGTACTAATATTTCAAGGAAATCATACTCCAGACTGTTGAAAACTTCAAATCAAATTAGATTAGGGTTAATTATAAATGGAATATGTATTTTTTTTATTTAGTCTAAGAGAGTGTATTTATAATTAAGTAACCATACACACACATACACTGTGGGAGTGTTAAAAATTTGTAATTTTTTAAAACTAATTGTACTGTATGATTTGATTTTGTACGGGATAATTTGTTCAGTTTTTTTCTTGTACTAGCAGTTAAACAAATTATGGAAAGAAAAATTTTTCTAGTTACTGATAGTATTTTATGAAGTGACTTTCATACAGATGACATCTAGAGTACGAAATAGATACGTCCTTATTCATTTGACGATTTTTGAATTTTTTTGAACTGATCGTATTGTACGAAGTCACCTTTGTACAGATAACATCCCGAGTACAAAAGGAATGGGTTCATTTTTGATCTGATGAATTATAAATTTTTTTGAACTAGTTGTATTGTACGAAGTCACCTTTGTATAGATGATGTCTAGATTATGAAAATATGGGGTATCTTCTAGTCCCAACGATCTAAAAAATTTTTCTTAATTGTTCGTAAAGTATGAGCATGGTTAATACTAGATGATTACCATGTACAAAAATATTTTATACATGTTCATATAAAGCAGTTTTTGAACTATTCATACATATGATTTACGATTGTACTATACGATTGTAAGTGCTCAAAATTATAATTTTCAATATTTTTGATGGGTTTTCATGTCTTTCACATAAAAAGTCCTTAGAAACTAACTTGGATGAATATGCTCTTCATATTTTCTTAGAGAGTGAGTGAAAAAAAATTTTGGTAGTGTTTGAGAGAGAGTTCTTGTAAGTAGAGTGTGAAGGGTTCACAAGGTTACTCAAATGTAAGAATCTCTTTTGTATTTTTGTTATTTCTCTCTCTTTCTTCTTTTAAGTTGCTCAAGAGAAGATCTTTGAAGAAGAACTGATACTTTGTTGACACTTGGATAGTGTAAAGGGATGATGGTACTCTGTCGATACTTGAACGGTGTGAAAGGATGATGGTACTCTACCGACACTTGGAGGGTGTGAAAGGATGACGGTACTTTGCCGCACCGGGGATTGGTGGAAGAGAGAAAAATTATGATGGCTTCTCTGCCTTACTATGGGAGTAAAAGGAGAGTCACTTTGGTAATAGTGTAATACATGAAGAGGGATTCTTCATGGAGTGCATCAACGTCTTGTTGGACTGTACTACTATAAATCTTTATGTTCATTTTTATTTTTGCATTTTTATTTTCCAACATTTTACTTTTTTTATGGTTGAAAAATTATTTTTGTATACAATATAAAAAAGAATTTTCTTTAATTTCTAAGAGAATTTTTAAAAATACCAATTTACCCCCTCTTTGTTAGCGTTTGGACATTTGTGTTAGTTTAACAACCTATATAGACTTTATAAGTGGTTTTAAAGCCTTGTTTCAAAATTTAAAGATTAGAATACTTTTTGAAAATGATAATGGCTACTTTTGGAAATCATAACACACCTGAAGGGTATTTGATCACTAGTCCTCCATTGTTTAATAACATCCCTTTCAATTTTTGGAAAATATGAATGTCAGCTTTTGTTCAATTGCTTGATTATCGCATATGGATTTTAGTTCAAGATAGATACCCTAGGTCAACTTAAAGCCACTCCTAGAAAGGAGAAGATGGATGAGAAAACAAATGTGAGAAAGGGCTAAAAGAGGCTTCAAAGAGCTTTTGGATAGACTCAGCTTTGGATTCATTATAAACAAAAAGGAAGAAAAAGTCACAAATTTATGTTTAATGACCGATAAACTTGATTAGTTAGATTAAGAGGAGGTATGTGACTTAAGTTATAATGAATTAGTTGAAGTTTATGAAAGAATTCATATGGCATATAGAAAACCTAAAAAGATGCATTCTAGATTAAACTTAGATTTCCTTGAACTACAGAAAGAGTATGAAATCCTTAGAAAAGTTCTTGCACAAATTGATAACAACCATATAAAACTTTTGGATGAGTACGATGAATTGAATAAATAACTTGTATTATTAAAATCATCCCACGTTGAACTTGAAAAAGATTTTAAAACTTTTATGGATGAATAAGATAATGGAGATTACTATTTGAAAGTTGATAATGCTCTGTTAGAAAGTGTAAACTCATTTTTTAGAGCATAATTAAATGCTTATGAAAAGAATAGGATTCCACCTACACCTGAAAAATTCTTTAATCCTGAAAAAAATAAAAAATTATAAAGCCTAAAAAGAGACAAATTTATTCATATAAATTAAAAAATCCTTTTCCTGAAGTTAAGTGTTTCTCTTGTGGTATATTTGGACACATATCTTACAGTTATAATATTAATAGAAAATTATATCTATTGTGGAGAGAAAAGATGCATTAAATAAATTATATCATACACGTATCAAGATTAATTTTGCCAAAAGGTGAACCCAAACTTGTTTGGGTTCCCAAGACTAACGTTTGATTATCTTATAGAAATACTCTCATATAAGACCCCTTGAGAGCATTTGGTACCTGGATAATAGAAGTTCAAAGTATATGACTGAAGATACTATATAATTCATATCACTGGAAGCTAAGAATGGAGGCAAGGTTACACTGGGAGATAATACGACTAAAAAAGTTGTAGGCACATGTATGATCCATAACTTGAATAATTTTTCATTAAAAATGTGTTACTTGTAGAAGGCCTAAAATATAATCTCTTGAGTATTAGTCTGTTATGTGATAAAGGATATAATGTTAATTTTTTTTCCCACTAGTTGCATATTAAGCCAAAATAGAATTTATGTACTGCATGGAAATAAGGTAAATAATGTGTATATGCTAGATTTGAATTGTATAAAATCTCCTATGCTTTTTATTTGAAAATAATTTCTACTGAATCATGGCAATGACATAATTTCTACTGAATCATGGAAATAAGGTAAATAATTTGTACATAGGAGGCTTTATCACGCTAGCATGAAAAACCTTAGAAAATTACTCAAAAAGAACTTGTTAGAGGTATACCAAAACTAAACTTTACTAAGGATCACATGTGTGATGTATGTTAATTAGGAAAATAAGTTAAGTCTTCCTTTCATTCCATTAAGGATCTTAGAGTTAGTAAACCATTAGAGATTATTCATATGGATCATTTTGGATCGGTTAACACTATAAGTTTAGGAGGGAAGGTATATGGATTTGTGATTGTGGATGATTTTTCTAGATTCACTTGGGTTAAATTTTTATTTTATAAGAGTGAATCATTTAAGGAATTTAGAAAATTTTCAATTTGGATCTACAGAAAACTAGGTTGTAAAATTATTTTAATTCAAAGTGATCATGTAGGAGAATTTTAAAAATGATAAATTTGAGGAGTTTTGTAAAGAAAAAGGAATTGATCAAAATTTTTCTGCACCTAGGACCCCTCAGCAGAATAGGATAGTTACAAGAAAGAATAGAATATTAATTAAAGATGCTAGAGCCATATTGGTAGAATACTCACTTCCTAAATATTTTTGGGCTGAAGCAGTTAGTATAGTGTATTATATTTTGAATAGGGTAAACATTAGATTAGAATTGAATAGAATATCCTTTGAGCTTCTTAAGTGTAGAATACCTAATTTGTCACATTTGTATATTTATGGATGTAAGGTGTTCATATATAATAATGAAAATCTCCTTTAAGAAAATTTGATCCAAAATTTAATGAAGGAATTTTTCTTGGATATTCTAGTGTTAGAAAATCATAAAGAGTATTTAACAAAAGAACTTTGGTAGTTGAGGAGACTACACATGTTATATTTGATGAATCTAGCATGTTGGAAGAGCAAAGTTTGGAAGAAGATCATATAGAAAATAAATCCCAAGGGATTGAGAAGATAAAATTGGAAGAAAATTTAGAGATAGAAAACCCTTTGCCTAGGGAAAGGAAATTTTCTAAGAATCACACTAAGAAATTGATTTTAGGTAAACCTAGTGAGGGTGTTAGGACTAGGCATGGACATAGCAACAAGATTAACCATTCTGCCTTTATTTCAATGATTGAACCCATAAATGTTAATGAAGTACTTTTGAATGAATTTTGGATTTTGGCCATGCAAGAGGAAATGAATCAATTTGTAAGGAATGTTTTTTGGGAATTGATTGAAAGGCTGAAGGATCAAAGTATAGTTAGAACTAAGTGGGTGTTCAAGAATAAAATGATTGATTCAGGAGTTGTGATTAGAAATAAAACTAGATTTATGGTTAAGGGATATAATCAAATTGAAAGCATTCATTTTTAAGAGACTTTTACCCCTGTAGAAAGACTTGAAGTAATTAGGGTTTTATTAGCCTTTGCCTATTTTAAAGGATTTAAATTATTTCAAATGGATGTTAAGAGTGACTTTTTGAATGGGGTAATATAAGAGGATATTTATGTTGAGTAACCTCTAGGTTTTGAAAATTTTAAATTCCCTAATAATATTTTTAAATTAAAAAAGATATTATATGGATTTAAATAGGCACCTAGGGTTTAGTATGAGAGGTTAAGCACTTTCCTATTAGAAAGGTCTTTATAAAAGGAAGTGTGGATACTACTCTCTTTTTAAAGAAATTAGGGGATGATATACTCATTGTTCAGATATATGTTGATGATATCCTTTTTGGATATACATATAAAAATCTTTGTGATGAATTTTCAAAAATAATGAGTAGTAATTGGAGATGAGTTTAATGGGGATTTAAGTTATTTTCTAGGTTTAGTATTAAGCAAAATGAGGAGGAAACTTTTCTTAGTCAGTTAAAATATATTAAAGACATCCTCAAGAAATATGAAATGGGCAATGCTAAATTAGCAACTACACTAATGAGTTCCTCAGTACAATTGGATAAGGACACAAAGCATAAATTTGTTGATAAAAAGAAATTAAGAGGTATAATTAGATTATTACTTTATTTGACAGCTAGTAAACTAGATATAATAATTAGTGTTTATTTGTGTACTAGATTTTAATCTGATCCAAAAGAATAACATCTGACAGCAGTGAAAAGGATTTTGAGATATTTTTTGGAAACTCAAAACTCAGGGATTTAGTATCATAAGTATAGCTCTTCGTTTGAAATTATTGGATATTCTGATTTAGACTTTGTAGGATGTAGGGTTGATCGAAATAATACAGCTAGAATATATTAATTCATAGGAAATTCATTAGTCACTTGGTCTAGTAGGAAATAGAATTCTATAGCCTTATATACTACTAAAACGGAATACATTGCCTTAGGAAATTATGTGGCACAAGTACTTTTGGTTAAAATTATAGTTGATTTATTTAGGATTTACAATAGACACAATTCCAATTTATTAGGATAATACTAGTGCAATTTGTATTTCAAAGAATTCTATCCAATATTCTAGAACAAAATATATAGATTTAAGACGTCATTTCATTAAGGATCATGAAGCTAAAGGAGAAACTAAATTAAATCATATTTCTACAAAAAATTAGCTTGCAGATATTTGTACTAAACCACTGGCTTTTCATACTTTTCGCACCTTATGAACCAAGTTAGGTGTGATTGATCTTAATGCTTAAATTGAAAATACTATAAACTTGATGTTCATAATTTTTTTTGTTTTCTTATCCTGTTTTTATTTGTTTGTTCTTTTGTTAATTGTTATTTGATTTGTTTTGTTGTGTGTTGTGTTGTTTTGATTTGTGAATTTTCGTTTGGAAGTACATCAATTGTTGAAGGATGTTTGATTTTTAGAATTTTTTTAGTTTTTCATGCTTTATTTTCTAAGTATTTTGTTTGTGTTATACAAAATATTTTCGTACTGTACGAATTATTTAGCATGTCTTGATTGGTTTTAGAGTTGAACACAAAAAAATTCTTGTTTTTCATAGAATTCATATTCTATGATGATGTCAACATACTATATGATTTGCACAAATTTGTCTGTATGCATGAAGATGGTTAACAGGTTAAGTTCAATTATTATTACTTATCTTACATACAAAATCTTCTTTCATCTGTACGATCCAATTATCAGTTTCTATGAGGGATGAACTTAACATCCTTTAAAATGATCTTTAATATTCTAATCATCTTGGACAAATACCTGTTCGTCTGTATGATTGGGTGGTCAAAAGTCTACTTAAAACGACACTTCATAAATAACATTTTATGAAAAGATGTTTCATCTTTAGCAGTTTTCATTCATACATACGAAACAATTTTTGTCACATACTATTTCACGATTGTACGTACAAAAAATTTTTTTGTACTGTATGATAGACTAATTTTCTATATATAGAAGGGTAAATGGTTTTCATTCACTTTCATTTCCACTTCTAAACATTATAGAGCCCTTATTTTTAGAAATGGCTAATACAAGTAAATGTTCTCATGTCTCTAAGGGGTCCTCTTATAGAACTAGTAAGGATGATAACTTTCTATCTAAGGATAATGAGGATGCATTATTTAGGTATGTATCTGCAAAGATCACTCCATCTAGACTCCTTATCCAAGTTGATATCCATTTTTCTATCAAGCCTCTCCTTACGTCAACCAAATTTTCTTTATTTTAACCTTTATTTATGCCTGCCACAAAGAGACTTTTCATTATTTTTTAGAAAATATGAGTTTAAATTAAGACTAAACTTGGAATACTTATTTTTTTCGAAAATAGAGAGTTAAATTCACAAAAGAAGACTTAGGAACCTTCCATCATTTGAGGACTCTTGGCACTATAGCTCACACCTTAACTTCCAAATCTAATTATGACTGGACTGAAATAAATAAAACTCATAGAGGTGTCTCTCAAGTATGTCACTAGCAAGAGTCTATGCTTTGAACCAAAATGGCTAGATCATCCATCATGTCTTAAGAACCTCAATTATTCCTAAAGCTTGTAATCATATAAATATTTATCCTCTCTTGTCCACTATCACATACCTGATTATGCCTGGAAAACCAATTGATGAGGCCTAACTCATCATCTATTATATTTATAATCTTTTTTAAATTTGGCTTCCTTATCATAAGAGGAAAAGAATATTGCTCTAGGACACTTAGTGTCATACATCTTAGATAAAAAGTATCACATACTCCTTCGTGATCCTCCCATAGAACTTCCTATCTTTTTCATTGATGCTTCATTTTAATCTTTATTTGGGAGAGGCCAGAGTTTGAGTAGTGACTCTAAAGAAAAAGGGGGAGCTCTTGCACCTATGTCTGGACTTGATAAGCACTATTTTCAGGAGATGGTCCAACATTTTAATCGGTTAGTGACTCACTTTGATCAAATTGATACTCATTTAAATCAACAAGATGCAATATACCAGGGGGATATGGGGTGGATATATTGTCAGTTTGATATGGTAAATACAAATGTAGCTATGATGAATAGTTATTTTATAGTGTTCACCTAGCCTCCTCCTCCATACTAGGAACCCTCTGAGTTTTAGATGCACTGCTTTGTTGTTTCTTCTATCAGTCCTTTATTAGCAATGTGATGTTGTTTTACATTTCTTATTTGTAGTAGTTGTTTGGTGTTATGATGTCTATGTAATGATGTTATGTTGTTTTGGTATTTATATAAATATCTTGAATGTATCTGATATTTTTTTTTGATATCAATAAAAAATTTCATGTTTTGCGAACTTGTTTTTGTTTCTTTTTTTTTTAAATGATAGTATGCCTATACAAAGAAAATTTATAATTGATCTAAAAATATGCTATAAATTTACTTGCATTACAAAATTTAATTTTTCAAAAAAATTAAATTAAGTTATAACTGGATTAAGTTAAGAAGATCAATTTTATGTTCTTTTAAGCAAACATAATAAGGATATAATTATTACAAAATTGATTTTCTAATTTTCTTTATTTTCTTTTCAATATGATTATTTTTATTATTAGAGAAGTTTGTTTTTTTTATTACTAATTTTGGAAAGACTAAAGAAAAAGAGTATAAGAAAAGAAATGCACAATATGTGCAAAAATAAAAAGTTTGTGCAATGGTTCACAAAGTAAAAAGAGGCATAAAATTTGCCCAAATAAAAAGATGCCCCAAATGTGCTACAAATATTTGAAAAGATGCACAATCTCGTCAATTAAATTTTTTTCTTCATTGCGATATTTTCACTATCATTTAATTTCTAATTCAAATCAATCTATATTTCAATTATACTTTATATTGAAATTGAACTAATCTTCATTTCATCATTTTTGCAATAATCATCTTTATTTATTTTTCTAGACTGAATCATGATCTTGATTAACTTTTCTTACCTTAATTGTTCTTTAATTTAAAATTTTAAATATTTCTTTTTTGTTTTATGAAATTAATATTGTTCTAGCAATTATTTTTAAAATAATTTTCAAGGTCAATTCTTTTGGTTTCTCATTTGACATCTTTCATTTCAATTTCTATTTCCTTTTTAGTTGTTGTCAAAATGAGGAGAAAAATATTGTTTATGTTTGTGTTCCTGTCTTTTGTTTCGTGGTTTATGTTTGTCTTTGTGTTTGAGTCTTTTGTTTCATATTTTATGTTTGTCTATGTGTTCATGCCTTTTATTCCGTAGTTTTTGACTGTTTCTGCTCTTCATGGAAAATCCTTATATTAAAAAATGTTCATTTATTTAGGGGGAGCTATGGAGAAATTTATGGTATAAATGTTAACTCAAACAATAATTATTTTTTCATCATAAAAAAGGGGGAGATTATTGAGATTGTTACAACTTAGTTTTGGATTGTCGCAATCTGTTTGTTTTTGACAATTCCAAATATTATTGCTTTAATTACTGTTTCTCCTAACACATATTGGATATATTGCTTTTGTTGTTTATGTGTACTAACATTTTAGGGAAATTATAGTCCATACTATTGAAGATTTCAAATCAGGTTAGATTAGGGTTCATTATAAATGGAGTATATATTTTTTGTTTTTATTGATTCTGAGAAAGTGTGTTTGTAATTGAGTAACCATGAACATACATATTGAGGGAGTGTTAAAAATTTATAATTTTTAAAAACTAATTGTACTATACGATTTTATTTCATATGGGATGATTTATTCATTTTTTTCCTCCTACGACCAGTCAAACGAATTGTTGAAAGAGAATTTTTCTAAGTACTAATCATATTGTATGAAGTGACCTTCATATAGATCATGTCCAAAGTACGAAATAGATATGTCCATGTTTTTCCTAATGATTTCTAAATTTTTTGAACTGATCATACTATGAAGTCACCTTCATATAGACGACATCTAGAGTATGAAAATAAAAGGTTCCTTTTCATCTCGATGAATTCAAAATTTTTTTGAATTGATCATACTATATGATGTCACCTTCATACGTATGACATCCACAGCACAAAAATATGGGGTATCTTCTCATCCTGATGATAAAAAAAAAAAAAATTTCTTAACCATTTGTATAGTTAGAACATGGTTCATACTGGATGATTATTGTGTACAAAAAAATTTTGTATAGGTTTGTATGAAGCAATTTTTGAACTATTTGTATGTATGATTTATGATTGTACTGTGTGATCGTATACTCTCAAAATTACAATTTTCAATTTTTTGGATGGTTTTTTATTTCATTCATATAAAAAGTCCTTAGAAACTGACTTGGATGAATCTGTTCTTCATGTTTTCTTAGAGAGCGAGTGAAAGAGTATTTTGGGAGAGTGTTTGAGTGAGAATTCTTGTAAGTGGAGTGTGAAGGGTGCACAAGGTTAGGTTATTTCAAAGGAAAGAATCTGTTTTGTGTTTTTTTTTTATTTCTCTTTCTTTCTTCTTTCTAGTTGCTCGAGAGAAGATCTTTGAAGAAGATCCAATTCTCTGTCGACACGTGGAGAGTGTGAAGAGATGATGGCACTCTACCTACACTTAGAGGGTGTGAAAGGATGATGATACTCTACATGCACTTGGATGGTGTGAAAGGATGATGATACTTTGTCTCACTAGCGATTGGTGGAAGTGAGGAAAATTATAAAGGCTTCTAAGCCTTGATGTGGGAGAAAAATGAGAGTCACTTTGCTAATAATGCAATACCTAAAGAGGGAGTATTTAGGGAGTGGATATAGGTCTTGTCGGGCCAAAACACTATAAATCTTTGTGTTCATTTTTATTTCCACAAGCATTTTACTTTTTGTGATTGAAAAAATATTTTCATATAAAATATAAAAAATGGTTTTCTTTAATTTCTAAGAGAATTTTTAAAAATTCTAATTCACCACTCTCTAAGTTAGTCTCTTGGGACATTTACATAGGTTTAATAACCTATACAAACTTTACAGTATGAATAATTCAAAAATCATGACTTCGTTTGGTACAAACTAGGATGAACTTAGTTTTTTATATTGTGGGTCAATTGTATGACTTGATATTATATAATACAAATAGTTCAAAAATGAATAAGTTTGTATGGTATGATTAGGTATGAACCTAGTTTCTTATATTGTCAATCATATGCATGACTTGACATCATACAGTACAAACAATTAAAAATGACTATCTATCATTTGGTATGATTTGGTACGAATAGAATTTCATACATTGTCAATTGTCTATATGAATTGATATCATACTATATGAACATTTGAAAAATGAACAAGTTTGTATGATATAATTTGGGACGATCTAAATTTCATACTCGATCAGCGTCTGTGCAAATTTATATCGTATTGTATAAATTGTTCAAAAATGAATGAGTTCGTGTGATATAATATGGGACAACCTGAATTTCATAATCAACTCGACTATTAGATTAGTAAAAATAATCTTCCTCATTATTTTTCTAGCTATCATTAGATCAAAATTTACACCGTCTATTATAAGAAGATAGCCTTTATCATTAGGTAGGGACTCTTATAGGACAAGGTAATGCCATTTTGCATGAAAAAAAAAAGAATATTCACTTACTAGCGCTTAATGGACCTAGTATTCAAGGAACAAAGAAGGTAAAGAACTAATGTATACACTTATTTCCAAAAAGTAAAGAAAAGATGCCAAGTAACTTATCTTAGTCTTAAGGGATATTTTTGTCACATAAAAAATATATAATACACATATAATCCTTTAAAATTTACTTTTGATGCAGGATTGAGCAATTTCATAAGGTTTCTCTTCATTTCAGAAGGGATGAAGATGAATTTGGATAAGGTGAGAGTCATACTAAAGACGCCATCATTAAGGATGGCCAAGGAGATACAACAACAAAAAGGGTAAATTGATAGTCTCAACTAATACATCTTAATGTTGGGTGAGAGGTGTTTATTATCATCAAAATACACTAGAGTGGAAAGCATTTTACAAAGTATGAAGGGTATGTGGCCTCCTTCTAGATGATAAAGATACTTCTATTTCAACCTTTACTATTACAAAGCCCATATCCTAGAGATTGTATAGTATACAGGTTGTGTGTTGTTGGGGGGGGGGATAAAGATTATCCTATTTTTACCTTTTCTCCTACAAAGCCCATGGAGCGGGGGGTGGGGGGGGCTTAGTTTTCCCATCATAGAAAATATGGAATGGGCATTGATCATGTTAGCTCAATGACTCCATCCTTACCTTCAAGCATGCCAAATCTATGTTAACACTACCCATGTGTTTACTAAGATAGAATATTCAGGAAGATTATTAAAGTGGTGGTTGAACTGAGTGAGTTCTAAACAACTTACATCCTGAAGATGTCCATCAAAGCCTAGGCCCCCTATTATCTTTATACCCTTAAACTTGAAGAGGAAATAATGAGAAAATGTGATAGTTATGGATGTTATATATGGATGGTGCATCTAACAAGCAAGGAGTCAGTATTGATATATTCTTAAAAGCTAAACAGGTGTAATACTCATACATGTAGTAAAAATTGAGTTTTAGGATGCCAACCTTGATGGCAAGATTAATCATTGTAGCTGGCATCAAAATGAAGCATTTATTGTTCTTCTCTAGCTCGAAAATAATATAAATTAAGAAAATGGGCAATATGAAGTATGGGGTTATTAAGTGGAAAAATTTGTAATAAATATTGTTATACTTTTAAATAAAATAGTTTATCTAATTTGTTAATTGGTACTAAAAATCTTCAAGAAAAAATTAGGAAAAATTAAGAAAATAAATAGTGGCTCAACACCGAATCACCATAGCATCGTGACATAACAGTTTATTTAATTGGTCGTGAAATTATGCATCAATTTAGAACCATCTCCACAGTGCTATCCTTTTTTATCAATACAAGATTACTTCATTTAATGAGTAATGTAGTGCTACTGCATGGAGTGTTTTGACGCTGACAATATTTATGATTGTTTAAAAGAAAAATATAGGTCAAATTTCTTTTTGGGGAGTGGGGGTATCCAATTTAGTAATTTCTCTTAGTTCCAGTCAGTGTTAAAGAGTGAGTAATTAGTGTGTATGTCTGCAAGGAGAATAGGATCGGAGGGCAACAAGTGTTTTTTATTACTTATGAAAAGTAGACTTTAAGTTATAGCTTTACATAACTCTCTCTTATACATTTTTCCTTTATTTTAAATAGAATATATGCATATTTTATTCCATTCAATGGATTCTCGTGGATAGACTTTTTCTGTTCTAAATTTATGATGTGATATGAAGAATTCTATACGACATATATTCTATCTAAGAACATTTTATATAAGTTAGTTATTTCATGTTACTTCTAATAATTAATTATGTGTGTATTGTCAGTTCATGAAATTTAAATTTAGTGTAATCTATCTCCTCGATGGAGGTGTATGAAAAAAAATGCTTGAAGTGCATAAACATATGTCTTCAAGAATTTTGGGGTTTTTAAAGAGATACCTAGCTTTCCTGTATGAGGGTGATCAACCTAAATTAATTATTCACTTTCTAAGATTTTAATGAACTTAACAGAGATGTGGAATCATTAATTATTTAATCAATAATTAAACTATGTTAAAGCAATATACATCACACATAAATTATTTAGACCACTCTTAAATTTAAAGTATACTTATCATTTGAACATTAGATAGATCTCTTTCTGAGAATCATTTCTTCTAATTCTCTACAAGATAGATATCTACAATTTAAAGATCAATACTTAGCTTGTCAAAGGTAGTAGGAAAATCCTTGTGGGAATGATAACCCCTTACTTCACTATATTTGTTGAATGACACGTCCACTTGTGTAGCACCAAGTGTAAAAGCTTGGTCAAGTTTTTGTTACTATTGCTGGGGAGTTTATGCTTAATTTGGCAAGCCAATGTTGGTTTAAAAATAAAAAGTTTAATCTTACTTTGGTCTTTCAATATTATTAGCATCTATCTGCATTATTTTGTGTAATTTAGTAATTGTGAGCTTGCTTAATTATGGTTGTTATTAATTGTGTAACGTGTGTTTTACTTGTTGTGTTTAGTTAGTGCATGCATAGTAGATACCTATTGATTTTAAAACCATTTGACCATGAAATTGAGGAGACCCTTAGAAAAAAAAAAATCTAAAAAGATTTAGACATGTCAAATTTAACTCGTGATTAGAACCAACCTAAATACATAGAGAATTTCCCAATCAATATAATGCTCAAATATTTTATTTGGAAGAATTATCAATATTTAATTAATCTACTAAAGCTAGTACTTTTCATTTATTTAAATAAAAACTAAATGAAGCAACCATATACATCAAAATATTTTACTATCATAATATTCTGGAGTCCGTCAACACATCAGTTTTTCTTTCTATGCACCTAACTAAAAAAGAATAAAATAGAAGTATGCATATATAAACGTAAGATTCTAAAATCAGATTAATCCTCACTCAACTAGGTCCTGACCCCTTTTAAATATATGTAAAATCATAGAGTGAGCTAATATCTTAGTAGGTTACTAAAACCTACTACTAAAATTAATATAGGGAAAATAAAATAATATGCATTTAGTCATTCCATCCAAATTTGTAAGAAAATGTAGTAGTAAAATTAAGTAACAAACAATATGAACAACATTATTTCATATGAGTTGTGGAAATCAATACAAGTAATGTATCTTATAATAAAGGATTTGTGGTCATATAGAGGATTTTTGTGTTGTGTCATTCTTATACCCATGCCAAGTTACAACGTAGTAGATCTATCTTGGATTTATCCATATCTATAAATTTTGCTTTCATTAAATTTATGTATCATTATATATATATATATATATATATATATATATATATTGACACACACACACATTTGTTATATATCTCGATTAAAATGCAATGTATCATGTATAGCATATATTTCTTATGTATCATATGCTAGTGTATCAATTTTATCAGTTCTTTTATATGTTTGCATTAAATATATCAAGTATCATATTCAAAATATATTATATCATAATTATGTCATATAACTTTTCTAATTTATCGCATATGTTCATGTCATATACATATGTGTAAGTAAGGCAGGACATCCAACTATATGTGTTATTTTTTGTATCAAGTCCTCTAGGCTTATCCTATAGGAATCAATCTCATTTATAAAAATCATGTTACTAAGAATTTGTTTCATATCACATTTCATATGTTAGGTGGCATTCATATAAGAAGTCATCACTTCCTGCTCATCGACCTATCATATCATATTAGTTAGTCTCCTTATACCTTCCTTTTTATATCACTTAGGATTACACCACAAACCTTATTTAAAAAAAATCACATCAAGAAACCCTCCTATAGAGGGTAATATATTTCAAGTCAACCTGAATCAACCAATCATTTCTCACCATCCTTTCATACTCTTACATACATTTCATATAATATAAATCATAATATCTATATATACACCATATGTAATGATCATAGCATGTAGTTCTATCTTTAGTTTATCAATATGCATGTATTTTGCCAAAATGTATGTTTGGTGATGCTGGTCTTGATTTGAATTTGTGCTTACTTTGAATTAATGTGGAAATATGCTTAAGTTTTCTTTGACATAAAATAATGAAATCCCATTAAAATATGCAACAATATGTGCTGATCAAGTAATAAAATATTAGGGTAGAGTGTTGATCCCATGAAGAATTGTTTTGCTTAATTGCAACTACACTACTACGGCTTACTTCAAAAGCACAATTTATCCTAGTCAAAGTAAAAAATGGATATTTTTAAGTTTTTTCACTTAAAGAAAATTTTCAAAAGGATTTTATACCAATAAAATAAAAATTATGTGTACTAATGAATGTCACAAAAAAGTTTTTCTTATGAGACCTCTTAATTTTAGATGTGGATCTGAGCAATGGCATCCTTTAGTCTCTATCGAGCTTATAGGGGGAAAATAAAGATTTATGGCCTTCCTATAATTTTATTATCTTCATAGAATCGAGAATATTTAAACATCCTATGTCTAAGCATGCCAACATTCTATTTTAATACTCATAATTATTCAAACATTCCTCCATCGAGGCTATTTATCACACTATATTAACTACACACATGACCACTATAAGTATTAGATGAAGAATTGGAGATATTGAAAGCATCTGTATTTTCATTAAAGGCATAAGTTTCTACATTTATGATTGCTTCCCTTTTACATCATTAGCCCAAAATTAGAGAATTATCTAGAAATGGAAGACATAATAAGCAAACTCATTTTTATTTCATTCATTCAAAGAAATGATATAAGAGAATTAATAAGAAAATTATCACCTAGAAGGAAAAATTGATCTTCTCACCACTCCTTTCTCCAAGAATAGAGTTTCTCTTATAGGATAGGCTTAGTCTCCTAATATAAGTATCTTGTACTTTCTTAGTCTCCCTTAGACTTTACTCTAAGGGGAAACTAAAGAAATGCACTAAAAATTATAAAATTTTTCATAACTAATAAAACTAGAAAAATATTTAGTGGTAGTACAGGGCGAGCTCGAGCACCATGGTGGTATAAATGAACTAGCACCTCAGTACTGTAATGCTTGCTCTACTGCAGCGCTGGATGACCTGGCAGGATGAATGGTTGAATTGATGTGTCTTTTAGCTAAGTCGATGTAACTTTTCTTCTCGTAATTGCTTCAACGTGGTGCTCTAAATTTGAGTGAAGTGGCTCTTGAGTGTGATTTTGATGTTGAGGCTTTGCAAAGCTAGATGCTCCGACACTCTTTTTCTGAAGGCTCCAGCACTAAGGTGCTGAATTTGGGCATAACTACACTATGCTAAGCTACGATGTTGACCCTAGTGTCTATGTATTGGTGTAAAATAGAAAAATTGATGCATTAATGTTTGAATTAGACATCTTGGCTTTGATGATTAAAACACTATGGTGGATTGTCTGATGGCACTGTGACGCGATTCGTTTGCAATAGATTTTTTTCTTTTCCTATACATTTCCTAAACAAATACAACCAAAATTAATTTTTTTTATTAAAGTTAAACACAATATATTGTACGTAATTTGTACTTAATATTAGGATATATAAATAATATATTAATATATGTATATTATGTATTTCATGTCTATATACAATGTATTAACTCTTGAGTATTTAATATTTAGTATTATTCTTCTCTTATAAAAAAAAAAGAGATATATGTAAAACTAACTAGTGGAATTTTATTATCATGCTATTAAAGGGTAAGTAAATGCTTGTTTGTGTATCAATAAAAAATATTTTATATCTGGCTCATGAAGTCTCTATGCTCTAGTGCTCTCAGGTGACTCTTGGGCGATCTTGGGTTTGTCTGCTCTCTCTCTCTCTCTCTCTCTCTCTCTCTCTCTCTTTGAGTTGCTTCTGGCATGGTTTCATGTGGATTTTCCTTTCATTTTCTTTTTGTCTTTGATACTTCTCTATTTTTCTAGTTGGTTTTTTGTTTTGTTTTTATTTTTGTTCCCATTTTTGCTAGTTTGCAGGATGATAACTCCGTCGTCATCTTTCCCTTCGAAAGTTGTGGTTTTAAATGGCAAATCCCATTCTTTTAAGGATGTACTTATCGAATCTTCCTATGCTTCATCCCAGCTTTAGTTCATTCATACTTTTTTAAGGGTTGTCCCATTTTAATTTTGATGATTTGGTAGTATCTCAGTTGGCTGCACCCTTTGCTCTTACCTTAGTTCGAAATTTTTTCCATAGGTTTCCTAATCTTGATATTATTTGCAAGTTTTTTTATTTATCTGAAGCTTATGGGTTCCTTTCATATTGGATTACTTGACCCTCATTATGTGAAAATTCAACTAAGCAATGACTTAGATTATAGCCATTTTTTTCAGAAGATCTTACTATATTAAGGCTTATCAAATGAAACACCTCAAATGAACACCAGATTTTGATGTCTGTGAGGAGTCTGGGATTGATCTTGTATGGGTTTCTTTCCCTAATATGAGGCTTAATTTTTTTAATTCACAAATTCTCTTTGGGCTTATATCTATTCTTGGTTGGCCATTACAAATGGACCAAGCTACAGCTTCAATTTCCCATCCGTCAATGGCTCATGTTTTAGTTGAGTTAGATATCTCAAAAAAGCATCATACTAAGATCTGGATTGGATTCAAATTGAATGTCTATTTTTAGAAAGATGAATTTGAAACCTTACCTATTTTTTTTTTTCACATTGTAAGATGCATGTGCATGGTTTGAGCGAGTGTTATAAACTCCATCCGCATCTTAAGAGGGAGAAAGAAATTTCCAAGCATTCCAATGTGAAAGAAGGTACTTCAAATGACCATGAAGATGTTAATTTGAACCATGCTATTACTGAGACTTATGGTGAGAAATTTCTGGGTAATGGTGTTGTTACCCTACAACCTTGTATAACTCAGACCGTACCAACCTGTTCCAATGAAGATGAACTTCTCATTTATCAAAATGTGGATCCCAAGCTAGAAACAATATTATGTTCTAATCTCTTTGGCATGGTTAAACAAATGTTACCTAGCAATTCTAATAGTATTAAAGCCTTCTTCTTCATCTAATCCTTATATTTCAAAGCAAACTTTGTCTGATATGATTGTTATTTCTTTAGACACTAACTATTCTAATCAGCCTCAACCAACCCAAGCCTTCTTTGGACACCCAATACCATTACGAATAAGCAGGTTAATAAGCTGATTCCAGAAAGTGCTAAGGCTCTAATGGTGGAGGTTGATTTGCCCCAAGTAGAGAGGCTGGATATTGTCCAAATTGAGAAGGTAAGGGAGCAAAGTGGAATTGTTGTGAACAATGAAACCACAGTGGAAGATGGCATTTTTCATGTGGAAGGTGAGTTGCCTCTTTCTAGGGGGCATTCATGTATGATAAATGAAAGTATGTTTTCTTTAATTGACAATTATCTTAGTTATGCTTTTACTAAAACAGAGGATGTGGATATCTTGGCTGAATGTTTTGCTAGAGATGATATCAGTATGAGTTATACCAAGGGTCATGGTGAGAGAGGTAGGAAACAAAGGAATATTATTTTACAATCACCTAGAAATACACGTTTGCATACTTCTCATTAACCATTATTCTTTATGGTTAACACTATTATTTGGAATGTTAGGGGTATTGGGTGTCCTTCTTCTATGTTTAGAGTTAAAAATTTATGTCTTATTTATAATGTGTCTATTCTTATTTTGCTTGAACCTCTTATTTCAACTGATAAGTTACTTGGTACTGCTAAATTTCTTGGTTTTAAATATGCTAAGTTGAACGTGGCAAATAAAATTTGTGTTTTTTTGGAAAGAATTTATTAGAATCGACATCATTAGTGATTTTATTCAAGCCTTACATTGTAATATTGCTTCTTTTATTTATGCTGCCTCTTTTCGTTATGCTAGAAACATTTTATGGAATCAGATCATACATTTCCATAGTATTTTGCAATCTTCCTTGGCTTGTTGGTGGAGACTTTAATACTATAACTAACCCATTTGAGTGCATAGTGGGCTCTCTCCCTATCTATCAATCGATGGAAGATTCAATGGTATGATTATGGATTACAACTTAAATGATATTGGTTTTTCTGGAATAAATTCACTTGGCATCATGGGCATTTATGAAAAAGGTTAGATAGGGTATTATTTAATGATGATTTGCTTAATTCTTTTGAGTCTACTAAAGTTAAGCATCTCAACAGGACCCTCTCTGATCATTCTCCTATTCTTATTAAAATCAAGACTAGAGCTAGAGGTATTCCATCTCAATTTAGATTTTAAAATATGTGGTTCCTTTCATGAGTCTTTTCTGGATGTGATTAAGAATAATTAGCAAGCCCCTGTATATTCTGATAACTCTATCTTTGGTATGAATATACTGTGACTTATGCTGAAAGGCTTAAACAAGTATTAAATTGGTGGAATCATAATGTTTTTAAAATTTTTTTCTAACTTTTTAATTATGGAAGATAAGGTGAATTCTTTTGAGAGTTAGTGTCAATTAGTGCCTTCTGATGCTATTTTTTATCTTTTGAGAGAGGTTAAAGATGAGCTTTATAAATTACAAGCTCAGGAAGAAATTTTTTGGAAGCAGAAAGTGGCTGTTAAAAATCTGGTTGATGGTGATAACAATACTAAATATTTTCATGTCTAGGTTAAAAAGAAATATGCTATAAATTGCATTCATAAAATTAATCGTGTTGATGGTTCTATGACTAAGGATGATGTTGAAATTACTAATTTAGCTGTTCATCATTTTTAAAATCATCTTAATAAAACCTTAAATCCTTCTATTATTAATAATCCTTCTATCATCACTAATTTTATTTCTCATGATGATAATATTGTCTTGTATAAATCTCCTTCTCTTGTGGAGGTTATAGGTACTATTTTTAGTATGAATGGTGACTCTGTGGTTGGTTCAAATGGTTTCACGATGAAGTTTTTCAAAAAATATGGCCTATAATTTGTAATGATCTTTTTTATGCTGTTATTAATTTCTTTGATGATAATTCTACTCGTAAGATTTTTACCTCAACTTGTATTGTGATTATTCCCGAGAATAATTCAGTGAGTTCTTGGCATGATTTTAGACCTATTAGTGTGTGAACCTTTTTTTTATAAACTTCTTTCTAAAATTTTGTTAAATTAGTTTATTATTTATTTTCCCAAACTTATTTCTCCTTTTCAAATGGGCTTTGTTAAAGGGTGTGTGTACTATTACTGATAACATTCATTTGGCTCAAGAGTTTTGTCAAGATTTGGACGTATAGGTTAGAGGTGGTAATATGATTTTGAACTTTGATATTTCTAAAACTTATGATAATATTGATTGGAATTTCATTTATAATATTATGAATTTGTTTGGTTTTAATTTAAAGTTTATCAACCTCATTAAGAATTTCATTGAAAGCACTTATTTTTCTATCATTGTGAATAGGAAAGCCAAGGTTTCTTTAAGGCATCTCATGGGCTGAGACATGGGATCCTATTTCTCCTTTTCTATTCTTTATTGTGATTGTGTACCTTTCTAGAGGCCTTGTTGATCTTTTTGAGAAGTATCATATCCTCTACTTTAGAGCATTAGGGCTTTAATATATCACACTTATATTTTGCTGATGATTTTATAGTTTTTATAAATGCTTTGATGAATAAGATTCATAGATTATTAAGATTTTTTAACCAATTTGAATTGCTGAGTGGTTTGGCTCTTAATAAATAAAAGTGTTGCTTTATTTCTGCTAAGAAAGTTCCTCATGATCATATTGTGGCTATCATGAATTTAATGGGTTTTAGCTATGGTCTTTTGCCTACAAAGTATCTAGGTCTGCCCCTTTATAAGGGTAGAAAGAAATCCTTGAATTGTGATTTAATTATAGTTTTACAGAACATACTTTCGACTTGGTACTATAATTTCTTAAGCTTTGGTGGCCACTTAACTCTTATCAAGAGTATTATTTGTTATGTACCTATTTATAGTTTTCAAACTTTGCTTCCTACTCAGGCTTTATGTAATAGGATTGATAGAATCCTCAATAAGTTTTCTTAGAAAGGGTATAGTAGCAGTTCTAAAATTCACTGGTCTTCTTGGGATAAATGCTGTGACACCTTGGAGGAGGGGGTTTTGGGGTGCAAGTCAATGTATGATTTGGCCTTTGCTTTTTCTTTCAAGTTATGGTACAATTTCATGCTAACTTGAGCCTTTGTGCTAATTTTATGGTTGCCATATATTATGGGGGAAAGTATCCTTCCACGTGTTATTTTAGTAAAGTTAAATCTAAAGTTTGGCAACATCTTTTCAAAGTTAAATGGTATGTTGAGCCTTTTATCTGTTGGGGTCTTCGTAGTGGTAATATTTTCTTTTGTTAGGATCATTGGTTGGTGGGCCAATCTATTGATTCTATAACCAATACTTCCTCCAATGCTACTATGATGGTGAATTATTTTTTTTACTCATAATGGTTGGGATTTTGAGAAACTTGCTAGTGTCCTTCATGATTTTATTATTCAGAAAATTTTGAACATCCCTTTGAACACTAATTGTAATAATGTTCAGTTATGTGCTTTAACTAAAGATGGGAGCTTTAAATTAAGGGATGCTTGGCATCTTTAAATTAAGGGATTCTCCATATTATATGGTATAAAAGTATCCCTACTACAATTTCTATTTTTATATGGAGAATTTTACATAAGTTTATCCTAATAGATGATAATTTAATTAAAAGAGGTTTTATCCTTCCTTCTAAATGTCAATGTTGCTAGCATATTGACAATATGCACCATAATTTTGTTTTTGGTCGTTTAGCTATCAAAGCCTTGACTTTTTTTGAGGAATTTTTTCATTTAAATTATTTTATTGCTATGGGTTTTATTAGTTCTTTGCATACCTATTGGTTTGTTAAATCCAAAGGTTATAGCAAAAATTTCATTCCTTCCCTTATTCTTTGGTACTTATGGTTGGAGAGGAATAATTCTCATTTCAATGGTGTGGTTACGAAACCCCACAGAATTATTAAAAATGTTAAAGATAAGGTTGTGGCTCTTTATTTTGCTAAGTTACTTTCTATCAAGAATTTCAAAATTTATTACTCGATTGCAGCTAATTTAGGTATTAAATTGGAAGTGGATATTCTTCATAAGGTTCCTAGGTGTATTTCTTGGATGAAGTCTCCTTTCAACTTTCTTAAGCTGAATGTTGATGGTGTTAGTATGAACTACAATGTGGGCTACAGTGGTGTTATCAGAGATTCTAATGGTAAATTTATTTTCGGTAATGCTGGTCCTCTTCTTAATGGTGATGTTAATTTTACGTCTACCTATGCTATTCTTCATGGATTAAGACTTTTCTTCTCTCTTGATGATATTAATATTGTGGTTGAGGTTGGTTCTAATTACTGCATCAATCTCTTAGCTCTAGGGATGATATTGTTTGCTCCTGACTTGTTTTACATGAAGAGGGACATTAAGAATTTATTGAGCCTCTTAAACTACTCTTTTTGTATTGTTCTTGCGGATGATAATACCTGCACTCATTCGATGGCCGGGTGGGGTTGTGGTTTGAGTTCCATGGTTAATTTCTCTATTTTGAATCTCCCTCCTCCTATGAAAGGACTCTTAAGTTTGGATAAGATTGGTTTATCTTATATTAATACTTAAGGGTTATGTGAATGTTTCTCTTTGGTTGATTGTCTGGTTGTGCTTTTTCTAGACTTTTTGTTTATGTTGCCTAGTTTCCTGGAGTAATTTTCTCATGTGGCTGGTTTTGTTTTCTTATTACTAGGTGGTTGTTAGGGATGGCTGGCTAAGGATAATGTTATTTCAGTCTAGGTGTTTTCATCTTTGTTGCTATGGAGTTGGTGATTGTTTCATGAATTTTGATGTCTGTTGGATGTTGGCTTCCTAGTTCATTATGTTGTTTAGTGTGCGACTATTCTATTCCTCTTGGCTGCTTGTTCTTATTTCTTGGTGCTGGGTTGCTGTTGGCTTGCTCTGGCTGAGGCATTTGGTGGCTTTCCAACTCTTTTTGTGGGCTTTTGTGCTTATGGGGTGGCTATGAGCTTTGGTGGCTACTAGATTCCTGATATCCTTGAGTTATTGTGGATGTTGGGATTTGGTTTTTTTTTATCTGTTGCTGTTGGCATTTCTCAGTTTTGGTTTTGATTGATGGTAAGGTGTTGAGTATTTTAATCTACCAGGTGGAGTATTTATTATCTCTTCTCTGTTCTTCTAATTTCCTCTCATGCTTTATTTTATTGCCTCTTGACTCTACCGCTCGTTTGCCATTTGATATATTGTTGTTATTATAGTTTTCAGGCTGGCAAGGTTATCCTTACTAAGCTAGTGGATAACAGGTATTTGTTATCTTCTTGTGTTATTTATGTCATTTCTAAGAGGGTCTATGAAGTTGTTGCTATCTATTTTACTGTCCGTATTTAGACTGTTCTAGTTATATGCTGCTTCCTTCTTATTGACATTAGGAATAATTACTGGTTCCATCATTCTGCTATCATCTGTGTTTTTTGTGTTTACTCTATTTTGGACTTCATCCCTTTTTGCAGAATCTTTCTAGTGCAAGTTTTTGCGATGCTGTTTTCATGGTTGGGAAGCAGGACCTGAATGCTGATCTGTTGAGCCTTCCTTCTTTTTGAGTGCTCTTTTTTGCGCACCATAGAATGTACCTAGGCTTATTTGTACTTTTTCTTAGTAGGGACCTCGAGCTCTTAGAATTTTTTTTGCTTTCTTTTTCTAGCTCTTCTGAGCATTAGCAAGCTTGAGGGCCCTTTAAGGATTTTGTAATTATTTTCTCATATTAATGCGTGGGCCCCTCTATAGGTTTTCCCTAAAAAAAAAAAAAACTAGTGGAATTTTATTAGAAACTAGCCAAAATATCCAGGGTGATGATATCTATCACATTTTAAAAGTTATATAATGAAAGATCACTAAAATGAGATATTTTATATTTTTATCAATTTTAGGATGGAGAAAATATACAAAAGTTGAAATTATAAAAAATAGAAGTAGGTTTAGGTTATTTACTATTATCAAAATATTTTTTAAGACTAGTGTGATGGAAAATATTGACTAAACTCTATTTTCTTGCTCCTTTTTCCTCCTTTCTCTTCTTTTCTTTCCTTCCCTCTCACTTCTCTCACTCGGCATGTAAAGGCATGGGGTAAGGGGGAGGGTTTAAATATAATGGTTTTAGTTATATTTAGTAATAGAACAAATTTTTAAACCCAACACCATGGTGCTCACTTAGATAAATTTTTAGAATTTAATAAAATTAAGCCTAAAGCTATTACAATATACCCACCTTAAGAAAATATCATCCCCAACTTTTCTCTCTATGAACCACTGATAGATAGAACAAAAATATTATTCATTGTCTTATTAGTCATATAAATCAAAGCATATACCCATTGATTTTCTCATGCATGCATGCTAATTAATCAATCATATAATATATTATGCAAAACATTTCAATCAAAATACTAAAATATCATTAGAGTATTCATAATAGAGAACTCTACTAGTAGACCTTTTAGGTTCATCTCTCACTTTTTATTGAATCAAACTATATACCTTGGGTTGTATAAGTTCTATCATCACTAACGGTATAGGCTACCTTTGACTCCCACTCACATTTCTTCCATTTGTTCCACTTTTAGAGTCTTGACAATACACTAGATCCTTCATTTCTCTCTCCATAAGTCTATTTAGATGGATCTGTTCAAGATCTTGACCTCTCTCCATACCCTTTGTATAACAAATCCATCATTCTATAATCATACTGAAAACATCTGAAACACTATCATATGATTGTATAACATTTTCTTGTATACCACTTACTAGACTGTAGGCACTAGGTACAGTTCTCATTGGTACCATGGGTACTCTTCCCAAATCAACAAACTTGATCTTCTTCTCACTACTTCTTATTCTTATAACTTCTTCACCTACTCTCTTTATACTTGTATGTTATCTGAACTAGGGAATTACTAAATCATGTTCTACTAAATGTGCTCTCTCAACCAATTCTAAAACTACAGAGTCCTTAGTTATACAAGTGTGTGTTTCAGTTTATCTTTCAATCCTCTCAGGAACCTTTAATATTTCTCCTCAATAGTATTAATCAGTTTAGGTGCATGCCTAGCTAATATAGTAAGCACAACTTCATATTGGATCAGTGTCCTATTCTAATGCTATAATCTCAAAAAAATTTCCTACATTTTTTGGCTAACAAAAGCTCAAACTTGTCTTAGAAAGCACAAACAAACTCCTAGGTAAATAATGTTTTCAATTTTATCTAAAAATTTTCTCTTTATTATCCATTCCACCCTCTATTAGCCTCACCTTCAAATAAGAACACTGTTAGTAGTACTTTCTTATTCAAAGTGCATTGTATACTATCAAATTTTTTTATCTATCCTTATCATCCAATCCTCAGCTACTTATGGCTCTATAGCTCCCTTAAATTGTGGGGGCTTCAATTTATGAAACATTTATAAGTGTTTATCTATTTAATCTACTTATTCCCAGACTTTCCACTATGCATATCACTCTTTAGCTAAGCTATCAAACTGGTGAACTACATCATACTAGTAGAACTCATCAGAGCTAATATACTCTGCTCATTTTGTACTACATGGCCAGATGGGTCCATCACACTCATTATAGTTCTCTTTTCTATAAATTTATAATTTAATTATACATATACATGTAATTATGAATGCAAAAAATAAATGCACCTTAGAACTACCTAATTTCTAGCCATCTCAATCAATTCATATAATTCTAGTTACAATTTAGTTCTTCTATAAACCTTTGTTTTTATACCACTTCCATGAAGCTCTAAAATCTAATTTAAAAGAATTGTCTATTTTATCTCTTAATTAATCTTTGAGAGCCCCTAGTTTTCATTTATTTAATTAAAAGCAAATAGAAGCAACCATAAACATTAAAATATTTTACTATTTTCATCATTGTTCAAAATTTATGGAGATCAACTTTAGAGTTTAAAGGTTTTCGCTTGAGTAGATCTAAAACCAAATATATGGATTATAATTTTAGTAGTAATAGACCTGGTGAGGGGATTGTGATTTTAGGCGATCAAGTCATTAATAAGAGTACACATTTTAGTTATCTGGGATCTATTGTTCAGAGTGATGGTTAAATTGATAGGGATATTATCAACAGAATTCAAGTTGGATCATTCAAGTGGAGGAATGCATCAGGCTTATTGTGCGATAGAAAAGTCCCCCTCAAACTTAAGGGAAAATTCTATAAGATGGTGGTGAGACCAACAATGCTTTATGGTGCTGAATGTTGGTCATTAAAAGAGAATCATAATACTAAGTTAAGTGTTACAGAGATGAGGATGCTTAGGTTGATGAGTGGCTTGACCCTTAGAGATAGGATACAAAATGAACATATATGTGAAATGGTTCGAGTAGCTCCAGTGGAAGATAAGATTAGATAGAGTCACGTTAGATGGTTTGGTCACATTAAACAGAGGCCTTCCCATAAGTCGGTTAGGAAAGTTGAGGTATTAGATTTGACTTATGTTAAAAAAGGTAGAGGTAGACCTAAAAAGACTTGGCTAGAAAATATTAGAAATGATCTTTCTTTATTAGATTTACATGAGAATTTGACTTTTAACCATACAGAATGGAGAAAAGGGATTCATGTAGCCAACCTCACATAGTGGGACAAAGGCTTGATGTTGTTGTTGTTATTGCATCATTACTCAAAATTAATTTAAAATATCTACGAGTTTAATCAGTGCATCAATTTATCTTTCTATGCTCCTAACTATAAAGAACAAAACAAAAGTATTCATATTTAAGCTTGAGATTTTGAAATCAGATCAATGTTCATTCCATTAGGTCTTAACACCTTTATAAAAAAATATATGAAACCACAGAATGAGCTAACATTCCAATATGTTATAAGAAGCTACCAGCATAATTAGTGCATGATAAATATTATGTATACAATCAATCCATTCAAATTAGAATAAATAGGTTGAAGTAAAATCAAGTAGCTGTTAGAATAAATCGTGCCATTTCATATGAGAAATAAAATTAATATAAATAATGTAACTTATACTTATTTATCATTGGTCATATAAAAGATTTGTGTGTTTAATCATTTTTGTACCATGCCAAGTTACAATGTAGTAGAACTATCATGAATATATGCATATCTATAAATTATACTTTTCTTTAAATCTATATGCCCCATCATATGCATGTACATATGATTCCATTTATCTTAGACATGTCATGCAATATCAAGGAAATTATATCTTATCTCCTACCAAATATAATGTATCATGTATATTATACTTTTCATATGATCATATATCCTTGTATTAATGTTGTCAGTCTTATCAATCATGAACTAGCTCATGTATCATGTTCATATAATATTATATCATAATTATGTCATATCACTTATGCAATTTAACATATATGTTCATGTTATATGCATATTATTAGTGAAAATTTTGTAATATTTAATACTATCCTCTTTGACTATAAAAGTGTCTCACTTGATGATTTTGTGAAGGAGAATTTACTGGAAGAGCTTAAAAATTAAAGAAAAGCACCGAATACTATGATGCCAAAACTTGTTAGTATTGCAACATTCAAGCCCTAAATCCAACTAAAGAAAGTGAGTTTGGTGCCACAGCATGCAATGTAGTAGTGCCACAAAGCGCTAGAAGCACCATAACACATGATCTTCATCAATGTCATATAACCGACTTAAGAAATGTTCCTTGAAATTTCTTATGGCCACAATATATTAGTTAATTAAATTACTATATTGAGGTGACATTTCAGTTCAATCAAAGCACTGTGGTAAATGAATGTGTCTGCACCAAACATTTGTTAAAAAATGGAGCGACATAATGCTTCCAATATTAGTGTCACAGTGCTGGTGGCAGTTATGGGTCATAAATATAAATAGCATGGTCACTTTTCTTAGGGGATTTTCCATTTTATACTCTTTTATTTAGTCTTAGATAAAGTATAGAGGGAGCGAGGAGTTAGTGTAAGTTAAAAGAATCAAATTCTATGGCAACGATAGTTTGTATTTTTTCTTGCAAAAACTTCTTGGATCAATCTATCCTTTTCTTTCTCTTGTGTTTTTTTAATCATTAAAATAGAGTATATTTTAGTTAATATAATTATAATAGTTGGATGAATGAATTATGTAAGCTTATGATATGTTGAGATCCATGTATGAATAAGAATATATATCTTATCAACATAAATAATGCTAGATGGTTTTTAAATCTTTCATGCCTCATTTAGTTTTTGTGGAGGCCATACATGAATTTAAAATTTAGTGTGATATACATCATCAACAGAGGCATAGTGGAAATAAATTTGGGATTTAGAATGGAATTCTACTAGCATAGACATATGCTGATTATATTTTTGGAGTCATGAAGGAGATATAACAACTATAGTTATGTGTATCTTGGCAAGAAACTCAACAAGCTTAATATAGATGAGGAGTATTTATGATCTAATTAATAATAATAATAATAATAATAATAATAATAATAATAATAGGGAACATCTATCTTTTTCCATTACTGAATTCTTAATTGTCATAGATTATGAGTCACTTTGAAATATAATTTTCTATCTACAGACTTAGCTGATAACCTTTTTAGCACACCCTTTTAATCTCAATAATAAGATAAATTATGGAATTTATAGGAGTGGTAGTAGAGTTTTATTGAGATTATCCTTATCCTCATTGAAATGATACCCTTACATTTGTACTACTTTTCATGATATGTGCACTTGTGTAGTATTTAGTGAGCACCCTTAATTGACATAGAGTGCTAGGGTAGTGAATTCATATAAAATAAAACCTCTACAAGTTTTTGGCACTTTTGTGATGTGTTTTTATTTACTTTCTATTACTTGAAGGATTGTCGATTTACTTCTATATTTTTTTTTATTTAGCTAGTTTTTTTATTATTTTGAATAGTTTTTTTTCTTCTATTATACTATTGTATTGCTGCATTGTTAATTATTAATTTATGTTATCATTTTCACATGTATATGGTTCTTGATGGGTTGTTTGTGTGGATGCGGGTTATTTATATTGGTTTATGCTTATGTTAATATAAATATAAATCCCTATTAAAACTGTAAGTGCACATGTTGATAAAGTAATATAAAGTGTTTATGAGAGAGTGTCTATCTCACTTTGAAGTATTATGCTTATCGTAATTGTTCAAATACTATTGACTTCAAGCTACAAAAATTATCCTATGCAACTAAATAAGGGTAATTTTTTTTAGAATGAGTTTTGTAGAAAAAAAGTGAAGATTCAAATAGATAAAGTGTTTTAGACAAATGATTGTGAAATCTCCTAAGCTTTCCTAAGTAGACTCTACTAAATTAGTTATGAATCAACTCACGTGCATCCTTAGATATCTATTAATCTTATAAGGATTCGAAGAAAGGTTTATGACCTTCTTACAATTATTCTACGTCCAAATACCCTAGAAAATTGAACACCCTATGTTTAGGTATGCAAGTATTCCATTCCATTTAACCGAATTTTTCCAATATTCTTTCGTCAAGGCAGTATGTAATACAATGTTTTAATTCTACACATGGACACTACAAATATTAAATGAAGAGTGGAAGTTATAGAAAATGACAAATTAAAATTTATAGCATAAGATTCTACATTAGTAATTACTTAAGCTTTCACATCATTAGTCTAACACTAGGAGTTAGCTAGCCATAGAATAAAAATAGAACATAATTTCAATTCCTTGCTCAATAAATAAATTATAAGTAGAAAATAGTTAAAAGAGATCACCCAGAATGAGGGATCCCATGAAGATCTTTATGATGAACCCTTGACATAGTGAGTTTCCCCTTACAATGTTTCTCTCCACACTCCTTTCCTCTCCAATTGTTTGCATACTTACTGCAATGTTATCCAGTCACTCTAAAGTATATAATTTACTCTCCTCTAGCTTCTCCTCTAAGAAAATTATTCAAAACTGTAGCACTCCCACACGTAAAATAAAAAAACTATTTATACTTATTAAATAAATGGCTTAGGTGCCACGACGCTTGATAAGGTGGCACTAGAGTGTTACATTATGAACCGGTGCCTTAGTGTTACAAAATATTCTCCACTATGGTGGATATTATTGGTCTAGTCGTCAGTTAAATTATCTAGCATTGCAATTCTTCTCCATAACTTCTCCACAGTGGCACTCCAAAATTTGGGCACTACGGTGCTCACTTACGTCATCTAGTGATTTGGCACATCCAAGGTCGGTGCTCCAACATTGAATTAAATGACATTTTTCTTGAGATCGTTGTGGTGCAATATTGATTTTGGAACTGTGGCATTATGAAGCACTACGGTGCTAATCTTGCTTCCACTGGGTGCTGACAGAAATGATTTTCTTATGAATACTTTGGTGTTGTAATGTCCTGATATGATGCTGATCGTTAAAGATGTTGTGATGCTGATTCAATACCTATAAAAGTTTCTCCATTTAGTGAGAAATTCCTGCCCCACATCAATTAATGATAAACAACTTCACTGGAATTTAAAATAATAAAAAACCTTATCATTTTACTTCATAAATTTCCCCCATCATAAACTCTTGCTTATCCTCAAGCAATTGTGTTTTCACCTATGATTAGATTCATTAGTTGAAAGAAACTTTTATAATTTAAAATTAAATAAAATATAAGATAATACTCCACCATTTACATGTAAATTCCAATGATCAAAGTGTAGTAACTTTAGTTTAATGAATCATGATAAATTATCCTAAGGAATCACCTTTATTAATATCCAAATCAAACTCATCTACTACAAGTGTAAGTGAAATGTTGACTTACTAGTTTAGGTTGAATAGTTTATCATTTAGAAATTGGTTACACATTAGTCAATTATGAAAATCAATTGCAAACCTTCATATGTAATATCTTACTTACACTCTCCTTGTGTAACATATATTATTAGGATCTTTTTAGGAATTTAGCATTCTCAAATACTAATTTTTGATGTCATAGTACTCATTTTTAAGAACTATTTTGACTTATCTAAAATTGGGTGGTAAAATTGACCTACATGGGAAGGTCCATTCATGGTGTAAAAGTTTTACAATGAGGATCTTATAAGCTTATAGACTTTAAAGGAGATAATATTATGTTTTATGTTAATGGATGACATATCAAGAGATATAACAAATAATTATTTAAAGGATTAAAATTTTAATAATATAAGTTTTCTTGTATGTAAATTATTTGTACTACTAAAGTTTTCATTATGAGCTGGAACAAAGTAATAAGATTTTAGCCTTAAAAAAAGATTTACAATAGTTGAATTTCTTATACATTTTTGCCTATTAAATTTTCCTATTAACATTTGCCTACTTAAAATTGCCTACTTATTTAGAAGGATATCTATAACTTTCTAGTAGCATAAAACTGGGCAATACCTTTTTGGTATCTTCCTAGTCCAACCACTTTGCCTGCAAAATTGATTATTATTGGCTTGTTCTAAAGGTTAGATCTTATCCTTAGCCTTAGTTTCTAAAAAACCTTAGAATTTTGGTTTATTGGGTAACACCTTTTCTAATATCTTCCTAGTCTAACCCTTTTTACCTGTTAATTTTTTTTGCTACTAGCTTATTCTATAAAATTAGTTGTAAGCCCTAATTTCTAACCTTCCTTTCTTTAGAACCCTGATTGACTAATTTTGGATAATATATATTAGATGTCTTCCTAGTTTAACCATAATTACCTTATTAAAAATACATATTTAGGGTGATACCTTTTAATGTATTTGCTTGCTTAAAGCCATTTATTTAGGGTGACACCCTTTCATGTATTTTCTTGCTTAAGTCAACCTACTAGAATGATGTCCTTCCAAGTATTTATTTGTATATATTCACTTATTTCTTCCTTAACTCCCTGCTTGATAATATCAATCAACATTAAATGACCGCTAAACCATCTTGATAAATTCTTTGGACTTTTTTTATTGCCTCAATCAACACCAACACGTATGACATACTTTTGTGAATTCATCATATCTATTGAGGGCTAATTATTTGATATCATTCTTGCATGAGGTAAATATCCTATTTTCAAGCTACTTAGCACATAGGGTTACTTCTCTCATAAGATGAAAGTTTGTGAGGTAATGAAACCTTTATTAACAGGACCTAGGGCTAACCGAAGAGGGGGGGGGGGGCGGGGGGGAGTGGGGGTTGGAATTGGTTGATTTTTAAAAAAATCTGAAGAAAAAGAAATTTTTTTGAATATTTTAAAATAAACAATTTTATCCAACAATATAGAAACAAAATCCCTTTCAAAATAATTAAAATTAGAGATTTCAAACACAAAACAAATCACAAGAAATGCAAAAATTAAATGTGAAAAAGTAGATACAAAGAACAACCTAAAATTATAGTGATTCAATCAACTTGACCTACGTCCACTCCGCAAAATCTCCTTTCAAGGTATTGCACTAAAAGTAATGTCTCTCCATTTACCCCCACGACAAGGCAGAGAAGCTCTTACAAAATCTTTTCACTAACCTGATGAGGCAGAGTACCTTGAATCTATATACTCCATCTTAGAGTAGGAAGAGAACCTAGAAATCCTTGTACTTCCTCCTAGAGTAGGTAGAGAACCTTGGAATCCTTTTAATCCCTCTTGGAGTAGGCCTTGAAAGTTCGTTAGGGATGTTAAGCCCTTATGAACTTAGTCCCAAGCTAACCAAGAGGGGGGGTGAATTGGTATTTTAAAAAATTTCTTTTCAGAAAGAGTAAAAACACATAAACTAAAATCACACCACAAAAATAAATGTGGAAATAAAAGTGCGGAAGCAAGAAAACAAGAACACATGAATATATAATGGTTCGGTCAACTCGACCTACGTCCACTCCTTGGAGGCACCCTCCAAGTATTGTACTACAAAACGTGACTCTCCTTTAGCCCCCACGGCTAGGCGGAGAAGCCCTCAAAGAACCTCCTTTTTGCCACCCCGACAAGGCAGAGAACCTATCTCCTTTTGCTTCCTCCTGAAGCTGGCAGAGAACCACTAACCAAAAAGCTTATTCTTACCTCTACCGACCTTCCACGGGATGAGAAACTCTAGACGAAGAACAAGCAGAGCGATCCTTGAAAGCAACCCTTGTGATCTCCTCACAAGCTCCCCTCACAATCCTCTCTCTCTCCCTCTCTCTCTTTCTCTCTCTCAGGCCTCTCAGGTCAAGGCAGTAGCCAAAGGTTTGCAAAATGTTGAACAAGAGTTCTTAAATAGAAGAGCTTCAAAGGACTCCTTAATTGCAAAGTTGCCGCTATTATCGTCCAGACCGATATGGACATCGCCTGAACCGATCAGTACAAATCAGAGAATCGGCCAAAGTATCGCCCTGGATGCAAAACTGGACAATTAATTGCTTGATCGTCCGGCCGATCTCACGTCGTCCCTGGCCGATCAGTTCAAATCATGGAAAAATCGTCCTGAGAATCGCCCTGGATACGAGCTGGCCGATATTTATCGTCCTGAAGTAACTTAAGGTTTTTGCTGGATCGTCCTGGCCGATCCTGCGATCGTCCAGACGATATGATCGTATCAATCATCCTTATTACCCCTTGATTCCTGATCAATTAAGGCATAATTTGAGAATTTCGTCCAGGCCGATCAAGATCGTCTGGCCAATAATTTAAAAATACAGTATACCTTAATATCTATGGCTGCAATTTCTTTCTATTTTGAGCTTATTCCGCCGATACACGTATCGTCCAGGCCGATATGTTAATGATGGCTGCCTTAATCAAGTATCCTTATTTAGACTTTCTGTTTTTTAAGCCTGATCGTCCAGGACGATGTGAATATCGTCCTGGCCGATATGAGTAAAAATAGAAAATCTAAGTCTCTCAAATGGTATGGTCGGTTACTTAGCATCAGCCTTTGACCATTACAAGAAGACTCAAGAAAAAAACAAAAGTACAGACTGACTCAGTCCTAATCCTATGCAATCCTGAACTAGCTTCGTCTTTTCGTCTGATTTCGATTCCTAAAAAGTTAGAAGCAACAACAGTCTCCAAGAAAAATAGTTTTGTCAATCATCAAAACAAAAGTCATGAAAAATTTGCAACAATCTCCCCTTTTTGATGATGGCAAACACAAGTAGGAAAAACTCAAAAAAAAAAAAGTTCACTAGAAATTCAAAGTTACAAGTACATCCCCTTTTTCCACCACATCCTACTCCGCCTTTTGTCACACCAAAAAAAGAGGTCCAGACACACAAAAGAAAAAGAGAAAACAAATACTAAAACAGACTAAAAAGATAACTACAAAAAACAGGAAACAAACAGCAGAAAAACATAGACTAAAAAAATGAGGGACCCTGATCATCAGATGGAGGTGGTGGAGGTGGCTGCTGAAAGTAGCTGGCAAGCTGGTAAATTAAGCATTGAACCAGTGATTGTCTTGTCATGCTGCTGCTGCGTGAGTAAGGAAACTGTCAAATCGGCTAAATCCTCAAGTGCGGTGCTGCCTAGCGGCAAATCCTCAGAGTGTTGTTGCTTCCTGTCAGCAAGTAGCGTCACAGCGGGTCTCCCACAATCAAACCTTTCTATCTACTAATCAACCGCATAGGCTGGTGTAGAGGAACAGGGTCAGGAATGGAGCGGGAGCGAGAGCCTCCTCCTCATCCAGCGCCCTAGTCCTCATGGTGGAGACGAGTACTGTGATGGGTGGGTACTGAAGAACTGTTTGAGTAGGAAGGGAGTGGGAGTTGGTGGAATAGGATACTGAAGTTGGTATTTGTTTCAAGGACATAGGCTATGATGTGTCAAGAGCTAGATTGGTTTTATCTTATGACCTGGATCGGGATTGTGGTTAAGTGATCAATGTATCGAAAAATTAGGTCCGCAGTATTAAATTCTCTATGAGCCATGATGTAAAGTAATGAGGAAAGTAGAGGGGTGATGTGGATTCGGTCCCCGGCTTTGGAATTATGGAGGTGTGAAGGACATGTTGGATTGTCCTAGCTTCTTGACTAAAGAGCTAGTCTCTCCAACATGAAAGGTGCATTGGTCTGGCGAAGGAAGTGATTCACCGTGACCAGTCAAGGTCAGGATCATAAGCGATTAAGTGCAGCTTATCCCCGGTGGTGGATAAGTGTAAAAGATCAACACAATCCTGATATGTGATTTCGATAGGGTCGATTCACTAGAAATAGGAGTCAGGGCTTGAAGGAGGGTTAATTGCGAGGTTTGCAAAGAATTATCAAAAAACTCGATATTAAAGGAAAGCGAGAGACAGAATGAAGCAAAGGAGGTGTGAGCGAAAAGATTCATTACCGGTATGAGATATGGGCAAGATTTATGATTCTGGAGACAGTAATCCCACACTCTTTGTAGATGTAGGCGGCTTCATCTTCTGCTTCCTTGAAATGAGGGTCAATCCTAGCCCTCGAAGAACTCCCAAAAGTTTGTCGAACACGTTTCCCACCAGCCATAGAGAGGCGTTAGCAAGAAAACATAAGAGGAGAAAGGGTAGAAATGAAAAAACCATGGCTGGACGCGCCAGAATTTAAAGAAACGACATATCGTCCTGGCGATCGCAGAATCGTCTAGGCCGATATGGCTCAATAATTGCGTACAGGCCGATAGGTCAAAAAGACGGTCCGATCGTCTGGGCCAATCAGAGATCGGCCAGGCAGATTAGACACATGTGATCATCCCGAGGAGTCAATCCGGACGAACGTTGAAAAGAGATCGTCCGGGCAGATTAAGTGTATCGTCCAGAGGATGCACAATAATTGATCGTATCGGTCGAAAGTTAAAATATTTTAATTCACGCCACGTGTATCGTCCAGGACGAACAGTGGATCGGCCAGGCCGATTTCCAATAATGGATCATCTGGGGCCGATTTTAAAGATTCAAATGTGCTAACACGTGGATCGTCCAGGACAATCCAGTGTATCGCCAGGACGATGCACACAAATTGCATCAGCAAGAAAATTTCTATCGGCCAGGACTATCATCATATTGCAATAGATTTGATCAAATCGTCAAGAGACGATATAGGATCGCCAGGACGATAGTTACAGCCAAGCACAGAAAAGGTCAGCAGATGGATTTTGAAGAAATTTGCCCTATCATCAGGACGATAAAGGTATCGACAGGACAATGTGACTAGAATTTGAAACATAAGAATGATGGTGATGATCAAATCCATAAAAAAAAAACAAAAGAAAAATAGACAAAAAACATAGTAATAGAAAGCAAAAAAACAAGAAATAAAAAATGAATATTTTTGGATTTTAATTTTCTAAATTTTTTTTGTTTTAAGGAGGCACAATGAGAATTCTCAAAAAAGTTAAACTTTAGATTCCACAAGATCAAGGAGTTTAGCCAATCCTAATTAGACAAAGGTAAATATCCGATTATGTTAACCCTAAATCAGACGTTCTTTATGATAAAATTTCTTTTGAAAAACACAATTTTAACTCACAGAATAAACCTAATTGGGCAAAAAAAAGATCCAACAAACTTGTTAACAAAAAACATCTCATAAATAATAAACAAAGTACTTTTCTCAATCATGAAATTGAAATCAAGCCTTTGAATTCATCAAATAGTCAATGAGTTCTCTAAATTTAAAAGTTTGAAAGAGGGATAGCTTGCATTTTAGTGGGCTCATTTTATGCCTCTTGAATCTTTGATTGGCTCTTTGAGCATCTTTTGATTTTTGATACACAATTGTGTATACTTTTTTTTTAATTTACGTCATTGGCCTCTTTTCCTTTTTAATTTTTACAAGCTAAAAGCTCTTTAAAAAAACTTTAAAAGAATCTTAGTTGTGAAATATACCTCAAATATTAGAGAATTAGAGCTCTCTCTCTAACATAGGGAAGAACAAGTCACAAAACAAAATAAAAAATATGTGATAAAACAATGGAAAGATTTTAAATAACTCGAAAGATATGTAAGACTTGGATATTATGTAATAGATAGAATATTGTAGAAGAGATAGAAAGAATCTTAAAAACCATTGGCTAAAATGTGTTAGACTTTTGTTTAGAGAAGAAAAATTTACCACTTAACAAGGTCAGAAGGAGGGAAACTATCCACGTGTTGTCTCCCTTTTAACTAATTTTAGAAAGCTAAACACAGTCTTCAAAACTCCAAAATCTAAATCTTTAAAAAAATTCAACATATGGAAAGCCAATTTTAAAAAATAACGCGAAAACAAAACACATAAAAACACAAACAAAGCAAAAATAAACACAATGAAACAAACATATTTCAGGAATTTATTGAAGCAGCAGGTTTAAAGCAATTTATGAGCAGCGAGCCTTCATATGTCCAGTTATCCTATGCTCCCACAAGGTCTTTGGTGAGAGCACTCCTGCAAAACTCAACAAAGTCAGATTTAGGAACCCAAACCGGTTTGGGCCCCTTCTTAGAAAAAGTAGAATGCAATGCAGGTATGGTATGCTGTGAATCATGCATCTTAGGTCTCCACACCCAATGTGTACTATGGTGAACGGCAAGTGTGTGAGATGTGTCCTAGCATGCCACAAAAAAACATCTAACTCCAGGAAAAGGATTTCTTAAATGATTTGAGTTATAATGCCTCTTCCTAGGTTCTGGCTTAGGATCAAAAGTAAGTGTCATCCGATTTTTCTTACATGTGTCAAAATCATTTTGAATCCTCAAGTTAGTTCTTTTTAATGTATCATTATCAATCCTTAACTTTTTCTCAATCTCTTTAGATTTCTTAAGGTCAGATTTAAGTGAGGTGTGTAAAGCTTTTAATGCATTATATTCATCAATTAATTCCAAATGCTTTTTGTTTAAATCATCAAATTCACAAGAAGAGCCATGTGATTTGAATCAATCGTTGCATGATCTTTGAGAAAAAACTTCATGCTCTTTTGTAAATTCAAAAGTTTAATTTTAGGCTTGCATGAGTTTTCTTGAGTTTTTTGTATAATTTATGTATTTTCTCACAAATCTCAAACAATTCATCATAGGTTGGTTTACATACATCTTCCTCATCACTTTGCTCAAAATGATCTTCCCCTATAAGCATAGGTTGTAGTCTCTTCCTCTGGTTCAGTCTCAGAGGAATCAGTACTAGATTCTACCAGAACGCCTTTTGGATTCTTTCTTGTCCTTCTAAACTTAGGTTTCTCCTCAATCTTTTCCTTGCTTGTGTTATCTTGAAGTGTCGGGCAATCGGCTCTCACATGTCCAGGTTTCCTGCATTCAAAATAAACAACATCAGAAGATCCTTTAACATGTTATGAATCCTTACCTTTTCTCCCAATTTTTGATGATGCTTTGTTTCTTCCTTAGAAAGCTTTTGAATTGCCTTGTGATGAAGGCAACTTCATCGCTTACAGACCTGAAAGATTCAGAATTTGAATTGTGTGCCTTCAATGCAATTGTTTCTCCTTCTTTTCTCACCTGCATCAAAGATTTCTAGTTCACCCCTTGCTCGTAAGAAAGAGTGAGCCAAGTAAGTTATCAATAGAATAAGTGTTCAAATCCTTAGATTCAGTGATTGCAGTGATTTTAGCATCATACGACGAAGGCAAACATCTCAAATCTTGTTAACTTTTTCATAGTTTGAAAGTTCTTTTCCTAGTGCATGCAGTGAAGTAACTATCTGAGTAAATCTTGTGTACATGTCAGAAATCGATTCATGAGTTCATACGAAAAAGTTTTGTAGTCATGCAAGAGAATGTTCAAACGGGATTGGTTAACCTCATTAGTACCTTCATAGTTGATGCACAATTTATCCCAAATCTCTTTACCAGTTTTCCAAGTGGAGACACACATGTAATCCTCAGATTTTAAAGCACAAAAGAAGCAGTTCAAACATTTTGCATTCAATTGAGCTAAATCTCGTTCATCGAAAGTCCATTCAGTAAAAGCAACTTCAGTTTTAACACCATTAATTTCACGAGAAGTGGAGAATAACCTTCTTGATAAGCATCCACATGCGATAATCAGTAGATTGTAAAAACTTGACATGCGGGTTTCCAAAATCAAAAGGTAGGTTATCGAACACGGAGGTCGGGTAATAGAATACCCTTTCGTAGTGTTACGATTCCAAGGTTAGCCATGGATCAAATTCAAAAAGTTTTCAAACTTAAATTTTTGAATCCCGCTCTGATACCACTTGAAAGTTCGTTAGGGATGTTAAGCCCTTATGAACTTAGTCCCAAGCTAACCAAGAGGGTTGAATTGGTATTTATTTTTTTTTTTCACAAAGAGTAAAAACAAAATCAAAATCACACCACAAAAATAAATGCAGAAATAAAAGTGCGGAAGCAAGAAAATAAGAACATAGGAATTTATAGTGGTTCGGTCAACTCGACCTACGTCCACTCCTTGGAGGCACCCTCCAGTATTACACTACAAATGTGACTCTCCTTTAGCCCCCACGGCAGAGGAGAGAAGCCCTCACAAGATCCTCCTTTTTGCCACCCCGGCAAGGCAGAGAACCTATCTCCTTTTGCTTCCTCCTGAAGCTGGTAGAGAACCACAACCAAAAGCTTATTCCTTACCTCTACCGACCCTTCCACCTACTCAGAAAATCGGCTAGAGTATCGCCCTGGATACAAAACTGGACGATCGAAAATTGGCTTGATCGTCTAGGCCAATCTCACGATCGTCCTGGCCTATCAGTTCAAATCATGGGAAATCGTCCAGAATCGCCCTGAATACGAGCTTGCCGATATTTATCATCCTGAAGTAACTTAAGGTTTTTGACTGGATCGTCCTGGCCGATCCTGTGATCGTATCAATCATCCTTTATTACTCCCTTGATTTCCTGATCAATTAAGGCATAATTTGAGAATTTCGTCCAGGCCGATCAATGATCGTCCTGGCCGATAATTTAAAAATACAGTATACCTTAATTATCTATGACGGCAATTTCTTTCTTTTTTGAGCTTATCGTACTGGCCGATACATGATGATACACGTATCTTCCAGGCCAATATGTTAATGATGGCTGCCTTAATCAAGTATCCTTATTTAGACTTTCTGTTTTTTAAGTCTGATCGTCTAGGACGATGTGAATATCGTCCTGGCCGATATGAGTAAAAACAGAAAATCTAAGTCTCTCAAGTGTGTGTGTGTCGGGTTACTTAGCATCCATCTCTTTAACCATTACAAGAAGACTCTAGAAGTAAAAAATAAAAGTACAGACTGACCCAACCCTTATCCTATACAATCCTTAACTGGCTTCGTCTATTCGTCCGATCTTCGATTCCTGAAAAGTTAGAAGCAACAAGCAGTCCAAGAAAAATAGTGTTTGTCAATCATCAAAACAAAAGTCATGAAAATAGATTTGCAACAAAGAGAATATTAGACCTGATGTCGATGAAACCTTGAGCCACCAAGAACTAAGGAAGAAGCTTGAAGAAGATACTGAAAACCTTGCTTGGAGCAACCTTTGTCCCGCTGAAAATGATCTCTCTCTCTCTCTCAAAGCTCTCATCTCTTCCTTTTCTAAGCTCTCTCAAGTCAACCTAATAACAAAAGATTATCTAATAGGAGTATTAGAAAACCTTAAATAGTGGGCTTGAAGAAATGCTATTGACATCCATGCATTATCCAAAAGAAAAAAATTCATTTACTTGTTATACAACACTGGCTATATGCTCCACAAATCCTACAAAATCCTATAGCTCGGTGTCGTTTGAGTCGCATCCCGTGATTCCTGCTCAAATCTCAGCCTCGATCACTGCTCTTTGATGTCTTTAAAAGCCAACCGAATGAAGCCATTGCTTCCCCATTCACTACTTCTCTTCCTCCCGCTTCTTCCATCCAAAATTGTAGAACTTCAACCTGGCCAACCCCGTTGAGTCTGAATTCCTAGTCAAAACTTTAGACCCTACTGTCAGCTAGCCCTAGATCAAACTCCACCCAAATATCCCTCCGACTCCACCCAAATCAAGACTGGACGACCCCATCTCCCCATTGCTTTGACCTCAACCCCACATTCCCAAGCCTCATCTGTTGCCTACGACCCCACATACTACTGCCAATCTCATTCTTAGCCTTACCCAAGCTCCGATCTCCACCTATATCCACATCCTCAACCAGATCTACATCCTAGACCTGGCCAAACTCACCCTTAAGGCGTAAGCCTCCTGATTTCTCCAATCCAGAGAGAATGGGAGGGAGAGAGAGAGAGAAAGACCAACCTAAGCTGAGAACTCCTTGCCATTCGCAAGAAGACCTCATCCTAACCTCTTTTCTTTAGGCGATCCGAACCCACATCTCTTTCGACTTCTACTTGTAGCCCTTAAACTTGCTTGGTCGAGCTCTTCTACATCAAGCCTCTCATCCGACCTGCAAAGTATAAGGTATATAGGTATATAACTATTAAGTAGTTAATTACTATCATTAATTTTACCATTATTATTATATTTGTATATATATACTTATATGAATATATATATATATATACAAAAAAAAATCTAGAAAAAATAAGAAAATATTTAAAAAAAGGAAAGCAAAGCAAAAAAAAAAAAAAGAAAAGAAAAGAAAAGAAAAGAAATGAGACTAAAAAATATATATATTTGTCTCAATTTATGTGCCAACCCCGCGCATGTATAATCTTTCAAACCTTAAAACTTCGAGAACCCACCTTCGACGCTAGCAATGATACAAAATGACCACCTATACTGCTTTTCTTAGCGTGGTGGGAGGAAGCCTGTCACGGTGCTTTCGACGAATCGGGTGATCACCTAAAATCCATTCTTTAGAGTTTGTGGCAGACCAGAAAATTGCCTATAAATACTTTTCTTAGCATGGTGAGATGGGTGCGATGTGTACGATGAAGTGGGGATACCCATAAGTACCTGCTGGAAAGGAAATAACTACTTTTTATTGCAACAGGTACCAAAGACCCATACACGCTTTTCTTAGCGTGGTGGGGGACCAAAAATATATGGCCATGGTGTCCTCATCCAAGGAAACCTATCATACACACTTTTCTTAGCATGGTGGGAAGGCACAACTTCCTGTAGTTTTCCCCTGAACATGGGAGACCCCAGGAGGTTGTCAAAATTTTGGGTGAACGCAAGACTACACTTGGACCTGATTGAACTCAATTTGGATGACATGAGAACTAAATTAAACTTGAATTTGAACACCAAATAAACTAAATGATGAAACAAAAGACTTTAAATAATTTGACTAAGGAGAACTGAACTTGAATAATCATAAAGACTTGAAAATATTTGGGACTACAGGGGCCTCAAACGAACGGAAGAGTCTCACTTCGAGTCTGAACTATGCATGGACTCGAACTTCAACTATACTTGAACAAGACTTTGGAAACAAAGAACTTTGACATTGAAGTTAACATACAAGTTGACCATATGGAACTATGCTCAGAACGTGAATCAAGCAGATAAAACATGGACACTTGAACCCAAATTTGAATGAATCATGAAGGATCTAACTTGAAGAGATTACATGAAACAAGATCAAAATATCATGTGATGAACCGGTATTTGGTTTGATGCATATTCAAGTGAACATCAATAGATGAGCTGCAAGGAATTTGATTTGAAAGATAATAAACTTCCTAATAGAATTATCATTCCAATTGGAATGCAAATGCAAATTAAGGAAGCAAAGACTCATATGAAAATTCATTGCAAGTGTGAACATGAAATCTATGTGAGAAATAGTGGTCAATCTGTATTAATTATTTTAATTGGAGAGAAGGGATTGATGAGCTTGATCTCAAGTTTATTGTAAAGAACTTGCAAGTGTAATTTTATTACAAGCAACAAGAAGAGCATGAAGAATATGATATTATACCAAAGTCATAATATTGGGAAGGGGTCATTGGATCATAATGGCTCATTTACAAGATTAGAAAATTATTCACCCTCAAGCAACAATCAATACAGCTGGCAAAGAGTATGGAAATTTATGCACGAGCTACAATACAAGACCTTCAATAGGTTTTATGACTGATTCATGAATGTCATACCAGTCGAAGTGCAAATTTTCAATCGGCAATAACACTAATGTTGTCACTTGAATCATGGGTAAACTGATGATGTGATGTAAAAGATATATTGCACACTGATGATTTCTTGGAGTTGGCAACAAGAGATATGCAATCAACATGTGTATGAAAGGTAAACTATATCCATAAGTAAAGGGAAGATAATTTCTTTAAGGAGATTCTAATTATTATCAATAGAATTCAATGAGTGGACCAATACATTAACTAAATACTACTTAGTTTCCTACAAATGCTTCAAAGCTTTCTTATCAAATGAGATATAAATGTCAAAAAGGATAATGATTATTTATACATTGAACTTGTTATCTACAAGCAAAAGCCAGGTGATGTGCATCAAAGGAAATCACCCACAATCCATCATTAAAGACTTGTCATGGACTTGACATGTCATCTATGAGCAAATATTATAGAATTATAACAAATATGAAATCTTACCAGTTATTGTAGAGGACCCGTTGACTCCTAATCTATTATCCACAAGCAAGATACAAAGTGACTATATCAAATGCAAGTGCTTACGAGTTATAGTGGGAAACTCCTCATGCATAAAACACGCTATCTACAAGCATCTACAAATGTAAAGAAGGAGATTAGTTTGTGTACTATCATATATCTACATAAATCGTGCAAGTAGTGCACAATAGTCTACCTGTATAAAACAGCGAACAAGTCATTTAAGAAGCTATTACAACACGCCACCAAATCTGCAACATTCATGCAAGCGGACAAAAGGCATTTATAAATATTCCTAAAATACCCCCACACATGCACCGTAGTTTGTATACACATAGGTACACTAAAAGGGGGTATACAATCAAGAACTTGTATGGGCCCCGACGAGCATTTTGTGGGAACACATGTGATGTCTAAGGATGATGCACGGTTGACTAAATTGAACCAGATCCTCCTAAGCAGGTAAATAGGAGTTGACAAGGTCTGATAAATAACTATAAAATGCCTCCAAACACTCATATGGGCCCCAACGAATATGTTATAAGTACACACGTAACATCTAGGGATGCTACACAGTTCGTTAAGTGAATTCAAGTTTGAACCTGAACTTTCTATGTGGATCAATAGGATTCGACAAGGTTCGAACCATCAAATAAATATATAGTTGCAACGATCAATATATTTATTTTAATACATTCCTATTTGGCCTTCAAGGCCTATAATAATGGGAATTCACTAATAAAGGCATAAAGCCTACGAAACTTGATCCTCTATTGACAGCTCGATAGGGTTGACTAGGTTCATCCACAAAATGCAAATATTTTCAAATGAAAATGACCCTAAACACCTCGATGATGGCCGTATAGAATATTTATCTCAACCGTAGGGGTTCACATATACTTTCAAATGCCTTTCAAGTTTCACCCAAATACTCATAAATAAATCCAAAACTCCTAAAAAATTCCAAATCCAAATATTTAAAATTGAAATAAATTCATCAACACATAAAGAAAAATCCATCCACCCTCCACAATAGTTGGTCGAGCGGACAAATTAAAATTCACTTCAGCTTTCATAGAGCTAATGCCTAGTCAAAAAATATCACTAGGATCCATTCTCAAACAATCTCCTGCCAGTAAGGATGTGGTATGTATTCTCTAATCAGTAGTTTTGCTACCAAATGGCACCGTAGGATTAACAGTTATGACCTGGGGCCCTCTGAATTCAGTGGTTTTGCCACCAAATGGCACCACGAAATACCGGTTATGGCTAGAGCTAATAAGCTCTTTAGTGGCATCAAATATTTTAGATATAAATCAATAGGATATGATCTATAGGGCACAAATCCATCTATTAGCTAAGTTGGATTCAAATTTATTCCCTTAGAAAAACATTCACCCTTGGTCTACAAGCTCCCCTTAGATGAGACAACCCATGGCTGCTGATATGGATTCTTCAATTAGGTTGGGTCGACTACCTCCTTTGACTAAGTAGACCAGGGATCACGATGGCTCGGGATAATGAAACCATGTGATCTTGATAAGGTCCTTCATCCATTCCCCCACCATCCGATTTAAGTGTAAGGTGGTGAAATTTCTATTTTAAATATCAAACTTTCCAAATTCCCAAATTCAAATCCAATTCCAAATTTCCAAGCCCATGATGCTACTATACGCTTGATACTATGTATCTATGGATACAACATATATGATTGACAACTAGCCTTAATCAAAAGTTCTCTCTCATTATCGGGAGGGGTAATTAACTATAGGGGCTTACGCCTATAGGAAACTAGAACTCAGATCATAAAGTCCTCATAAAATGAGGGCAAAATCTCTAAGTAGTGTCTATCTACAAACCCATCTTCATTCCCAAAATTTACCCTAGAACTTAATTCCATTAAAAATCCTCCCAAAAAAAAGCAAAGCGGGCGGAGGCTGGGGACAAATTTTTGGAGCCACAAATGCTAATTTTTAAGAGTTCGATCTTCTATTCATATAGTGTGATACACATATTATACAGTACAATCAGTGTAATTCATACTCGTCTAACACGACCATTCAAATAAAATTTTCAACTTTTATAACATTTCATACAATACGATCAAAACATTATACGGTATGTATTATAAAAATTCCTTTTGTTCGTTTGGGATGATCCTCAATATGGCCAACTTTATACACTATTGATCATCCAGGACTGTGGACATCTTACAATATGATTAGTAAAAAAATTATGGATTCCATTTTGTAAGATCTCCGGATGACCAATTTAATACATGGGTAATCTTACAATATGAACTGTAACATACAGTACCATCCACCATAATAATTAGTCATAATTTGATTACCTGATATCGAGGTATTAATTAAGAAAATTTTTAATTTGGGTGTATAATACAGACCAAATCATATTGTATGATTATCATAGAATTAGTATCTTTCTTAACCTTTGCTGGTTAGAATTTTGACAAAGCATAATAGATTGTACAGTACAAATTAAAATCATACAGTATAAAATAAGGTTGTACAGTATGACGCCAAAATCAAATAATATAATATAATGAAAAAACTCCCTCAAAAAATATTTTTTCTCTGTTCTCCTATGGGTATGCAAGGTTAATCAACAATAATATCCACCAAATTACATAATATGACAAAAGTAAGGAAAAAGTATAGAATAAAATGAAAACTGACTATAGCCCCAGTTTACCCAGTCTTGAGCTGATCAGAGATACAAGTTAATGATGGATTGATTTCTTGAAATGTTGGTACACACAAAATAAATCAAAATATCATAGAATTAGGAGAATGCCGTAGCAAACACAATATTGTTTTTTATCATCAAAATCACAGTGCTTGAATTAGGTTTGCAATAATATACTACTTTTTAAAAGTGGTAAACATTGTTGTTTTTAGATTTTCAAAAAGTGGATTTTCTCTAAACTCCCCCTTATATAAAAATTAATTATAAGAAAAAGGAGTATAATTTTTTTTTATTTTAAATAATATGCAAACAACAACAACAATAATAACAAATAACAAAATACTACTCACCCTTTTGACATCATGAAAAGTTGGAAAACATCAGGAAGAAAAGTAGTTAATAGAAACAAGAAATGCATAAAATAAACAGACTCAAAAGACTAACAACTAAAGGTAAAACAATATCACAAACATGAATTAGCAGTAGGCAGCTTCAATAGAAGCCATTAGAAAGTAATCATCTGTAGGGTTACGAGAGGAGGAAGTACCTTGGGTTTAGCAACTACGCTTTCTACCAATCATTGCACATATTGGGATTGTAAGAAGGAGGATTAGAAGGATTGTGTGAAGAATTGGGACTACTTAAATAAAATTTTATTAGATCATACAATATGATTAAAAGATCGTACAAGATGATCAAGATAAATCAATTCAGCCAGATAATAAGTCAAGAAGGTTATCTAATAATACAGTTCAATCTGACATTGTACGAGATGATTAGAGACATGGAGATCATCCTGAGGAGTCAGATAATATAAACTTTAACTAAAAGGTTTGTATAATGTAAACAAGTGTTTGTGGCATGATTAATAGTAAATATTGTAATAACTTGAGTGAATCAGCTAGAGACACATGTATCATTAAGATGAATAGGTGTTCATAAAATACAATTTTTAATTATAGATACAATCTGGACCATCCATTAAAAAATGGCTATGATCAAGGAAGTGTTGTGCAGATCATAAAATATAAATATGGTTTGTATAGTTCAATAAAAGATTAAAATTTTGATTTGTAGGAAAAGAAGGTGAGGTTCAGTGAAGTGGTTTATGAGTTGATTAGGTCATAATTATAAAGCATAATAATTAGTAAAAAATAAATCCAAAAGGATAAAAACATTAAAAAATATTAAAAACCAAAAAATTCTAAACAATAAAATAAAAAATAAACTCATGAAAATTACAAGACAATAAAAACAAAAGCATAAAACACAAAAATAGAAATAGGCATAGCTAAAATAGAAAGTTCTAATTTCATGCATGAATATCAATCACAACTAATCTGACTCTTAAGGTACTGAAGGTTTTAAAAGCCATTAGCTTTATCAAGATATCAACAAGTTGATTTTCAGTGGCTACATAGTGTAGCTATATCTCTCCTTTGGTAACATGGTCCCTAATGAAATAGTGTCTTATGTCTATATGCTTAGTCCTAGAGTGTTTGATTGGATTCTTTAAAATACAGATGACATTAGTGTTATCACATAAGATTAGAATTATACAAGAAGGTAGTCCTAAATCTAAAATTTAGTTCTTTAACCAAAGGACCTAGGCCACACAAATTCCTAAGGCTATATACTCAGCTTCAACAGTAGACAGGGCAATTGAGTTCTATTTTGTACTAGATTAGGAGACTAAGGACTATCATATAAATTGACATGTTCTAAAAGTGATTTTCCTATCAACTTGACATCCTATAAAATCTAAATAGAAATATCCTATGATTTAAAAGGAGTTGATATGTCTAGGATACCAGATTCCTAAGCTTGGGTTCCTAAGTGATATCTAAGAATTCTCTTAACAACAGCCTTATGGGACTCTTTTAGATTTGCCTGATATCTAACATAGAGAAAAACACTAAATATAATATCAGGTCTTAATTCAATTATTCCTCAGTATTTATTTTGATTAATATATTTTTCATTTGAATCTTTATCTAACTGAACAATGGAAGTCATAGGAGTGTTGATTATCTTGGCTTTATCCATTTCATATTTCTTAGGAATATTCTTAATAAATTTTAATTGAGTAAGAAAAGTTCCATCATCCTTTTGTTTATGCAAAATCTAAGAAAGTATGTCAGTTATCCCATCATATTTATCTCAAACTCCTTACTCATTATTTTGAAAATTTATTACGAAGGCTTTTATCAGACGATCCAAATAAAATATCATCAACATAAATTTGGACAATAAGTAGTTCATCTCCTACCTTTTTAAGAAATAGGGTGGTGTTTACGCTCCCCTTAATAAAGGTTCTTTCTAGTAGGAATATTCATAGCTTTTCATACCATGCCCTGGGTGGTTATTTTAGTCCATATAATTCCTTTTATAATTTGAACACATGATTAGGAAATTGTGAATTTTGAAAGCCTGGTGGTTGTTTAATATACCCATCTTCTTTTATCACATCATTCAAAAGGTACTTTTCACATCCATTTGATGTAGTTTGAATCCCTTAAAATAATGAAAGGCTAGTAACACCCTAATGGAATTAAATCTAGCAAACGGGGCAAAGGTCTCTTCAAAGTTAATCCTTTTATTTAGTTATACCCCTTAGCCACTAATCTTGCTTTATTTCTCCCCACTACACCTTAATCATTCATTTTGTTTTTAAGAACCCATTTAATTGCAACCACACTCTAGTCCTTAGTTCTTTCTACTAGATATTAATCATCCATTCTTATAAATTGATTTAACTCTTCTTGCATGGCTAGAATCTAGAATTCATTAGATTGGGCTTGATTCATGTTGGTGGGTTCAATCATTGAGATGAAGGCAAAGTGGTTTGCTTCTTTTTTAAGTCCATGCTTAGTTATAACACCTTTAGATGAGTCTCCTAAGATAAATTCTTTAGGATGACTTAAAGAACATCTCCATTCTCTAGTAGTGTGTTCTTAGGTTCTACCATTTCCTCCAAATTTATAGATTTGAATCCTTATGTAAGTTTTACAACCTCTTCTTCTTCTATCCTAGACCCTCCAGAATTATCAAATTCATCAAATACAATGTGTGGTCTGCTTTATTACTAGTGTTCTGTTCTTTTATTAAAAACTCTATAAGATTTCCCAACATTTGAGTAACCTAGGAACACTCCTTCATCAGATTTGGGGTCAAACATTCCTAGTAGAGATTTCTCATTATTCAAAATGAAGATATTACATCCAAAGATATGAAGGTGAGAGAGGTTGGGTGTCTTACCCTTAAGGATTTCATAAGGTGTCTTATTCATATTGGATCTAACATTAACCCTATTTAGAATAAAACAGGCTATATTCACCGCTACTACTTACAAAACTTTAGGAAGTATGTATTTAGTTAATATGGCTCTAGTGGCTTCTATCATAGTCTTGTTCTTTCTTTTAGCAATCACATTCTACTGACGGGTTCTAGAAGCTAAAAAATTATGTTCTATCCCTTGCTCCTTACAGTAAGTTTTAAATTTCTCATTCTCAAATTCTCTAACATGATTACTATAAATTGTCAAAATTTCACAACCTAGCTTCCTCTAAATCCAAGTGGAGAATGATCTAAATTCCTTGAATGATTCACTTTTATGAGATATGAATCTTACCAAAGTAAACCTCAAATAATCATCAATAATTACATACCTTAAGACTTTCCCTCCTAGGAATATAGTAGGAAGAGAACCTAGAAATCTTTTGACTCCATCCTAGAGTAGGCAGATAACTTTCGAAATCCTTTTACTCCCTCTTGAAGTAGGTAGAGAACCTTGGACCTGATGTCAATGAAAGTATCCCTTGAGCCTCTATGGAACTAAGGTGGAAGCTTGAAGAAGATATTGGAAACCTTGCTTAGATCAACCTTTGTGAATCCCTCACAACTCCCCCTTACAAGGATCTCTCTATATCTCAAAGCTCTCCTTTCTTTCTTCTCTAATCTCTCTCTCAGGTCAACCCAACATCAAAAGATTTTATAATAGGAGTATTAGAAAACCTTAAGTAGTGGGATTTAAGAAACCCTAATTTTTAAGAGTTCTATCTTATATTCGTACAGTACAATACATATATCATACTATACGATCAGTGTAATTCAGACACGTCTAGCAAGTTCATTCAGATGAATAGTTTAACTTTTTAACATTTTTTATTATATGATCAAAACATTAATAAGAACTATAAAAATTCCTTCTGTTCATTTGGGATGATCATTGGGATTGCCAACTTCATATAATGTCAATTATCCAAGACTGTGGACATCATACAGTATGATTAGTACAAAAATAATGGATTTTGTTTGGTATGATTTCTATAATGACCAATTTTGTACATGATTAATCATACAATATGAATTATATCATATAATATGATCAATCATAATAATTATCCATGATTTGATTGCCTAATATTGAGGGATAAATAAAGAGCGATTTTAATTAATGGGTATAGTACAAACCAAATCATACTATATGATCAACACACAATTAGTATCTTTTTAAAATTTTGGTGGCTAAGGTTTTGATAGAGTATAATAGATCATATAGTACAAATTAAAATTATACATTATGAAATAAGGTTATACAATACAAGACCAAATTCATATAGTATAATGTACTAAAAAACTCTCACAAAAAATATTTTTTCTCTCTCCCCATATGTGTGCATGGTTACTCAACAATGATATCTGCCAAATTACATGATACAACTAAGGAAAAGAAAAAGTATTGAAAAAAATAAAAATTTACTGTAACCCTAATCTACCCAGTCTTGAGCTGATCAAAATTGCAAGTGAATGGTGGACTGATTTCTTGAAATGTTAGTATACACAAAATAAACCAAAATATAATATAATTAGGATAAAGTAGCAGCATACACAATAATGTTTATTATCATCAGAATCGCAATGCTTGGATCAGGTTTGTAATATAGGATGCTTGTCCTAAATCCTTAGTATATCCAAAGGACTTAGTTTTGGCTAATTACAAAGTTACCCAAGTTATCCTTATATCAATCTTAATGCTCTTAGGAAGTTCCTAAACCCTTTCAAAGTCTAATCTGCCATTTAATTTTAAACCAAAAACAAGCTCATCTTTATAACATTTAATGCCATTTAATGTGGAAGTTCACTTCAAGCTTATATCCTAACCCTTAGGAATGACCTAAACTTATTGAACACCATATGCTAAGATGTTTAACCCCTATATGACCCATGGTCAATATCTGGTTGACCAAGCTTTAATATAAAATTGATTAAACCTTAAATTTATACACATTATGTTCCTTAAAATCGAGTAAGTCCTAAACCCTTAGATTATCTTTAAGGTTTTCAAACATCTTCATTAACATGTTTTGACCTAATGAAGGCCATGGTAGACCATGGTTGTCCATGTTGATAACATGAACAACATTTGATCTAAATGACCATTTAATAGATCCAAGCACTTTTATACCATATATTGGCAACCTAATCTTTCCAAATGCATATTAAAACTTATCTGAATCATTGAAACCTATAGCAAGCCAAGGTTTACTATATTTGACTTAATTTAGCAAGTTTAACAAAATTGACTCATACATATATCCTTCTTATTTATGTACTAAATAGCTTGGATCAATTACTTAAATCCCTATTAATAGTAAGCCAATGCTTTAATTTAAATTCCTTAATAAGACCTATCTTTATTCTGGATTGGGTCAACCTAATTAGGCTAACCTAAATTACCCTAAATGAGCCAATCTTCATTGAAGTTTAATTACTCCAAATTATGCATACATATTGGTGTATTAAAAAAACACCGAGCATGCCCAAACTTTATCCAACCTATTTAGATACTTCCTTGACTATCCAAAGCTTGCATAGTGTGTGATAATTCCTTCCTTACATTTCCCCTACCTTCTAGTAACCTTCTTCTAAGAGTTCATGTGAACTCCAATGAGGTCATGATGGTGAAAAGGTAAAATTTGATCCGATTATCCCTAGGTTTTGAACATTGAAGAAAAATTGCTCCTCCTATCCAAATAAATACAACTAAATTTATTTCACTAATAATCTTATAATGTATTAAGGTAACAAACAAACCTGAACACTTATGTTAGAGGTTCTAGTATAATGTGAAAGAAATTATCATTCCATGGAAATCCACCAATTGGATTAATGGTTTATGTTCACTAGATCCTTCTAGATTGATTTGAAGCATTTGAATGAAGTAAGTTTCATTAATCTAGATAAAATACATGAAAAACTTAAGGAACATGTGAGAGTTTAAAGACAAAATTAGGGGCATTAAAATAATTTGAGTTGATTTAATTATCATAGTATTGTCATATCAAAAACCCTTATTTATGTTATGGGAGTTTTTTTATCCTAGTCACCTGATCTATCATTCAATAGTTGAGATGAAACCAATAATATCCTTAGAACCTACAATCATTTAAGTGGCGAATAGAGTGGTGCCACATAGAAATGTGTTGCATGGTTAGTTACCTACATGTCTAATTATCTATATCCCATAAATTAAATTAAAAAAAAATGCTTCAAAATTTAAAAATTATAACTCTGATCTAGTGAACCAAATTTGATATTTAACCTTGGTATTTATTCAGGATTCAATGTTTTGTTTAATGGAATAGGTTTTAGGGTATATCCTAACATGTAGTTTGAGAAATATCTAAAAAATAAATGATTTAATTTTACTTAATTACTTGAAAGTAGAATCGATTAGAACTCAAGTTGAGCTCAAAGAAAATTAGTAATGTAATAGAGATTTCTAAGTTTTCTTGGGTCAATATGATCCATCCTTTAGGATGAATTAAATCTTCAAAGTGATAGGTTAGGATTTGACCAACAATTTTGAAAATTCATGGCTCTAAATCTATGAGGAAACTTAATTTGATTTCTTTATGACAATGAGATCTAAGGAATAGGGTTAGATAGCCATTAATTATAATACCAAACATAACCTAGATTAACTTAATAAATACCATAAGTTTGAAGAGTTAACCATAATTAAAGAATTTTGGAAAATAAACCATTGGTTTAATTGGTTTAAAATTTCTATAGGATGTTTCTAAGGTCATTAGAGACCCATAGAATTAATTCCATGATCAATTGAATCAAATTTATTCATTAATTTTCAAACCCTAATTTTTTGCAGTAATCTATCTATCTCTTGGCAATGTGTCTCTTAGAGGTTGGCTTATTTGGAGGGACGGTACATTACATTTGCTAATGTTATGTTTTTTTTTTTATTTGGCGCGCGAGGGGGGGTATGCTTCTCTCTACTATCATGATGCCTTATAAGAATTCAATTTTTTGGATCATTTTTTCTAATGGTTTATTTTCTATCCTAGTAGTCTTTCTTCCTTCTTTGATTTTGGGGCCTATTAGAAGGAAAGAGACTACTGAGATGGACTCTGCCAACTATTACTCTCATAATATCTATTTGAAGGTTTTTCTAGGAACTTTTGTATTTCTTATATTTGTAATCATAGTAAATTCTTATGGCTTTAATATACTTTTTTTAAATGGCTTGAATATACTTTCTTTAAGTGCCCACAACTATCATATTTATTATTTTGCTAATTGGTTCATAAAGTTTTTTAAAATTTCCATTATTTTTAACATTTCCTTAATCTTTTATAGTATCTCCTATTGTGCTTTGTATTTTTTTTATTTCTCATAAATTTTGGCAAGAATAATTCTAATTCAGATAATATAGCTCTTAATTTTTTTTGAGGAAGGATGGTGCTCAAAGTTCATCAGTTGATCCTTTCTAAATTTTGGGTGTTGGCCTCATGTCACCCTACACTGTACCTAAGATTCATTATACTTTTTCTTAGTAGGGACCTTGAGCTCATAGGTTTTATTCTAGCTTTCTTTGTAGCTCTTCTTAGCAGTAGTGAGCTTGAGGCCCTTTAAGGGCCTTATAATTTAATTTTATCAATGCATAGGCCCCTCTATGGGTCCCCCCCATGAAAAAAAAGGAATTTCTATAAATCATAACTAAATAAGAAAAAATACTTAAAATACAAAATAAGGTAAAAATACATCATAATTTTGTTCTTAATTTGGGAAAAATAAATGCCAAATCACAAACTTAATGAAAAATCTTAATTAAACTTATAAAATTAAATCAATAATTAATTTAATATATCATTACAAATAAAAAGTAAATCTAAATGGTCTTAAATTTTCATGAGAATCATATTAGGTCATCTATGGCATATATATGAAATTTCATGATCATTGGAGTTCATTTAGTTCATCAAACAATAAACTATATTTCCTTATAAATAAGCTTAAGTAATAAAAGGGTAACTTTGGATATATATATATATATATATATATATATATATTAAAAACATAAAAAATATGAACCAACATACATTGTTCTTAAATATCAATTTAGAAATAGAGACAAACAAATGCCGTATCTGAAATTACATGAAATGGATGTTATAAAAAAATTAAGGGAAAATGAAGAAATGATTTAGAAAATCATTAAAAATAAAATATAAATCCAATTGATAGCAAACTTTCATGAATTTATATTAGGTCATCTTTGACCTATCTTAAAGATTTCATGATGATTGCAGGTCATTTAGTACACAAGTTAAGAAACACCTAAGTTCATTAATAAATAAAGATAAAAGAAAACTTAAAAATTTGAAAATTCATGACTAAATATATGAAAATTATAAAAATACAAACTAAATTGCATTATGCTATAAATAAATTATAAAATTTTAAAAATATGAAAGGTTTATAATTACACTATAGGAAAATGCCCTATTTATGGTGAATATAATCTAATCCTTTATAAATGATGGTGTGTGGAACAATGTACTTCTTCATGATTTCTTTGGGAAGTCTCTGGTGGAAGTTAATCTACAAATTCAAATTCATCCTGAGCTAAGTGAAGATGCCTTAGAATTTAGGTATAATTTCTCGGGTAAGAGTATAACGGCTTTGGCTTCATCTTCTAATGATAAGGAGCTTTTGGAGGTGGATTATGGAAGCTGGTTAAGAAAGCTAAATCTGAACTCTAGAGTGGAATGCTTTTGGTGGAGGCTTTTTAATAATTTAATCCCTACTAATGCCTTTTTGATGTACCGAAGGTTGTTGAGGCATGTTCTATGTCCTAGAAGATGCAATGGAGAGGAAAATTTTGAACATGTAATGGTGCAATGCTTAAAGATTCAGCAAGTTACAAAATTGTTAAAGAGTTGGGGTTTTTCAGTTCCAACATTTTCCTCAACCAGAGAATGTAAAGTGAATCTGGAACGGCTAACAACGAAAAACTGGTTCATTGCAAGGATATATTTCTCAATGGTTTATTGGTCTTGGAAAAGTAGAAACTTGGTAAAGCATGGTAAACAAGAATTGAGTTTAAACTATATAGCTGCTAGTGCTATTAGTTTTGCATGAAATTCCAACATTAATTTGCTCGTGGATCACTAAGGTGCGAACCACCTGGATCAGCTATTTTCTTATTGCTACGCTCCTCCCCCAAGATGGAATAAGGTAAATATTGATGCTTCTCTAACAAGATCTAATAAAGGTGGAGTCGGTGGAGCTTTCAGAGATTCAAAAGGGAGGTTCTTGCTAGCTTTTGGAATCTCTTGCATTCATTGGGAAAGTGGCTTATCGGGAGTTAATGACAATTCATTCATTGAAGAAAAGCATCATGGAATGGATGTTGGATGCAAAAGGAATTATTATTGAAAGTGACAACCTCGATATTATTTGTTATTTGCAAAAGTCGGTGGAAGAAGGGAATCAGAATGGTCAAAATAAAGGAATTGAAGATCTTTCATTCTTAGACGGATTTGGTAAGATTCTTTTTCATTTTGCAAATAGAAATTGTAATAAGTTAGCTAATTTTTTTGCTAACAATGCTTTAGAAGGTGATTTTTTTTGGGATGAGTTGGATTGCAATAAGGTACCTCCTTTGTTTCTCAAATTGTTAAAGGAGGATTGTGATAGGATTTCTATCACATAGTAGTTTGTAATAATTTCTTTCTTTATTAATGCAATTTGCATTTTGATAAAAAAAATTAAAATTTGCAAAAAAATTCCATTTTCTGATAATTTTTTAGCAAAAAATCATTCAATGGTTTCACACGTTGGAAAATCTAAACTGGCAAAAATATTTTGTCAGAAACATTTTCAGCAGCGTTTCTGGCACAATTTTGATGAAAAAAATGTTGCATAAATGTCTGCTTTCCTAAACAAATTTTGGCATTTATTCTGCCGGTATTTTTGGCAGAAACATTATGCCAAAAGTACCAACAGATAATCCATGTCCATGATTCTTCCATTGTGTTATTGATGGAAACATTTCCATTGGATTATCTATCGAAAATACCAGTGTAAAAAGTTTGCTTGAAATTACAAATCATTTTTTTGTATCATATCGCTGGCAAACTTTTTGATGAAAATTTTTTTGGAAACCTATAGCATAAACAACCAACCTTCCATATATTAAGTTTTAGATCTACTTATACAAAAACATTTAGACTCTAAGGTTGACATATAGAATTCAAGTTTACCTTCAACTCCCTCTCACATTTTATTAAAAAGAAGAGTATCATTAGCAAAAAGCATACAATAAAGGTACGTTCTCTTGCAAATGTAAGTGAGAACATCCATAAATAAAGCAAAAAAGATAATAAAAAGACACATAATCAAATCCCCCTCTACACTCATCAACAAGAATAATATCATGAAAAAAAATTAGCGAAGGTGGCGAATGTACGTTTGGTAATGCACGGAACAGATGTGGTGACCTTCGATAACATAGGGAACGAAGGCAGTGAACTTAAGAAACCGACGGTAGTGAATGTGGGTTATCTCGATGGTGAACATTGGCGAGGGACCAGTCACAATATGGCGATGTTGGGGGTAGCTCTCAAACACAAGAGGAGTGACTATAACAAAGAGGGAAAGAAATGAGAAGAAAGATGGTGGAGCAATCGAAATAGGGCTATGTCCATGGGATGTTTCGATCGATAATCTGTTGATGATGATACTGGTAAATAATATGTCAGATTATATTCGTTGAGTTTAATTAAGTCGGTGCAATTTATGCAGGTAATTTTACCGGTAATATCAGATAGAAATTGTGCCAAAACATTTTGTATACCGATGAAAACACCAGCAAAATATACACTGGCAATGTAATGATAGAAATTTCACCAAAAATTCTACCGTAACATTACCGGTGTATATTCCACTAGTTAGGCCGCCACTTTTCTGACGCTTGTGTATCGACAGAAAGTTCGACGGTAATAGCAGATTTTCCTATAGTGTTATAATAGAAAAAAAATTAAAACATAAAATGAAAGTGCACACTATAATTACAAATTTTAATAAAAAAATTATAATAAACTGTATAATTTTAAATTTAATTAAAAATAAATTAATTTTTTAGTAAAATAATATAATAATGAAAAAATAAAGTAATAATAAAATAAAATAAAATAAAATAATTTATGATTTCAATTTCATAAAATTAATCAAAAAATTTTCAAAAATTCTTTTAAACATATTAATGGTTAAATTTTAAAAAATGATAAATATAAATAGATCCTAATTAAAATCAATAAACAAAATTAAATAAAGTATATAGCTTATGTGATTGACTTATTCCATTTTGAATAGGAAAATTATATCCTTCAAGGCTTAGCTTGTATTAATTTATGCACTTATTATACTTTAAGTTCATCCATTAATATATTCTTAAAAATTAAATTATTAATAAAAATTCAAATATCAATATTAAAATACATGATAAACTTCATAATCCAGTAACACTATAATAAAACTCTTTGCTCTGCAAAAAATTCAAATTATGGAAAATTTAATCCTAATCCTAATTATAAAATTAGCAAACCATGTAACTTAGCATACTATTAAGATTAAATGATAGGAGAACTAACTTTAGCCTTAGGTTAGTGGCAATATTCTTTTTTTTATGTGTTTTTTCCTATACTTCTAGATGTATATGGTGAGTGGTGTTTTGGTGGATGTGTATGATTTTGACTTGATTAATGCATGTAATGATGTGATGATATGGTGATGGGTGGACAAATATCATAGGTTAATACTATCTTTGTTGCTTATTACTAATTTATTTTTTGTAGCTGGCCATACCTATTTAGGTCTAAAAATAAAAGGGGAAAAAATTTAAAATTTTATATGCTTGATTATATAGGAACTTTCTACTGCTTAGCCCACTTTATTAAATAAAAAACACGGACAAGTTGAGTTTAATACGAAATGACCAATGATTATTATTATGATGTGATGATTTATATAAGCTGCTTTATATTAAACCTTACAAGGGTGTATAAAGTCTTTAATTTTTTATAAAATGCAATTTGTAAGGATGAATATAAAATGTAAAAGGGTTGTGAAAGTCTTAAAATGAGGGTGAATTACTGATTTAAAAATATTTTCATTTTTTTTTCAATAAAAATTACATTCAAATTTTAATGTAAAATTTTTTAATTAACCAAATCATAATTTATAATAATAATCCAAAATAAGTACTAATATTTTTTTTGTTTTTAATTTTATGAAAAAGTAAATAATAATTTTTGTTATTTTTACCTTTCCAATTTTTTGTTTCGTTTTAAAACAAATATTAATCTCAATCAACCTCAATCTTTTTTGTATCACAATGAAAATCAAACTAAACCTAGATTAGAAAAAAAAGTAGGAAGGTAAAACTAAATAAAGTAAATACAAGAAGAAAAAGAAAGCAGACCAATTTTTATGGTGGTTCGGTCTACATCACTCCTTTGGGTATTGCACTAATCAATAGTAATTCTCCTTCATCTCATTGCCCAAATAGAAAATTCGCTCAAAGAATCTCTCCTTTCCCATCCTTGGTATGATAGAGATACTGAAATCTCTTTTACCTTTTTGATGTGATAGAGTAGCCAACATCCCATTCACTAGCTTAGTTTGATAGAGCATACAAAATACCTTTTACCTCTTTACTATAGTGGAGTAGCCCAAACTTATGTTTTGGTGATTACAAATATTATTGGATTGTATTTTATTTCTTTTAATATTTATTATTGCCTTTTTTATGTTTACTAATATTCCAAGTTAAGCAAAAAACCAGCACTACTAAAGGACTAGAGCTTAACGTTGGTAGTATAGGATGGATGATTTTAAGAGTCAGTAATTTTATCTTTTCTTGAATCTCTTTTTTTATAAATCATGGTTAGTAGCTTAGCTACCGTGCACACACACACAATGGGAGTGAAAATTAAAATTATAAATGTTTTAATTTTTGGTAACTCGTATTGTATGATCAAGATCATATTGTATAATATATTGCTACATAAATTAATTAAAATGTTTTATTTAATTAAGAAAAGAAGTTTGAAATGTATCTAATCGTACATAAATAATTCCAAATTATAGTAGATGATTTATTACAATCAAAAACCCCACCATTAATTAAATTAGGTTATAATTTGAAATTTGAGTTTTATGCTACTCATATATTACAAATGTGATCATACTATATGATGTATAAGTCATTACTTGATTTAATCCCCATGATTATCCAATAAAATGAAGGTATAATTAATATGGAAAATTGTACAGTCTGATCTTGATCATACTGGATAATTGGTAGAGATGAAATTTCATCATCCTGATAATCATCATGGATGAAACCTTTGTTTTAGAAATAATCTTACATTATACTGTTAATATACTTGATGAATGATAGAGATGATTTTTAATCATCCCGCAGTTCATTATGAATTGATGATAATTGAACTAATCACACCATACAATCCCAAGATTGTACTGTATAATCGTTAAATTAAACTTGAAAATATCATATTGGAGTATGTTTTTTGTATAAAATGAACTAGCTATTTTGAACTAATTAAATTGTATGATATTAGATCATACTGTATGAACAATAATGGTTGAATTAAATTTTTAGGGTTTTTTGAAGCCCTCTACTTAAGCTTTCTCATTAAGATTTATAAGTCCTTTTGGTAGTCATTGGGTTGATTCTTCTAAGAGAAAGCTTGAAGAGAGCCTAGAGCTTAGAAGAGAAAGGGTGAAGTTTCTAAGAAAAAGGATTTCGGGACTCGACACTCCACTGTATCTGGGAAGGTGAAGGTGATTCAAGGTTCTCTTCCTTCACCAGGAAAGTGAAAAAGAATTCAAGGGTTTTTTTCTTTACTAGGAGGGTGAAAAAGAATTCTTGGTTTGCTTCCTTCACTAAGAAGGTGAAAAGAATTCAAGGTTTACTGTCTTCATCAAAGGATAAAAAAGATTCCAAGTACTATGCCTTCACCAGAACGGTGAAAAATCTTAAAGGTTTTCTACCTCACTAATGATTTTGATACTTTGCCACACCAGGTTAATGGAAGAGATTGTGTAAGAGCTTTTTTGCCTTGCTGTTGGGGATAAACAAGAGATACTAAAGTTTTAGTGCAATATCAAGAGAGGATGACTCCATGACGTGGACGTAGGTTAAATATTGACCAAACCACTATAAAATATATTTTGAGGGTTAAAATTACTTTCTCATATTTTTTTCTACATTTTAATTTCTTGTACATTTATTATTTCTATAAATATTTTATTAGATTATCAAGCTTTGATTAGTTTGATTCTTTTTGGATAAATAAAAAAATTATAAAATAAAATAAAGAGAAATATTTTATTATTTATTTTTGTTATAAAAATAAAAAAGGGAAAAATTACATTTTTTTATTAAGATACTCCTTATGCATTTATGATTAGTTTAAATAATCAAAAAGTTTTCATTCAATGAACTTCTATAAAAACTAATTCACCCCCCTCATGGTGTGCATAGGAAAGTTAACATAATATTCTTCTTCATAGATTTAATAACTTATCTTAAACATTCACAAAACTTTTTCACATCCTACGTGATTCAAAGTAGCTAAACCTTTCACCTCCTTGGTGAAGCAGAGTAGCCTAATTTCCTTTCACGTCCTTTATGTGATAGAGTAGCAGTCAGCCGTTAACACTAAAGTCTTCTTCATAGAGTACCCTCAAGATAAGCATTTACACACCTAGAGGAATTCAACTGCAAGTTGGTTTGAGAAATCATGTGAAAAACCTCTCTCAGACTCTCTTGAATCCCACAAGACTCTTATCCCTCTCACAAAACCTCACTCTTTCTCTCCTTTTCTCAATTATCTTTCTTCAACACTCACAAAGAAGAAACAAACCTCTGACTTCCAAGACACCTTGGTAAGGTTATGATAAGAGTATATATAGATAGTTTTAAAAAACCCTAATTTTTAATTCTACCAACTCAAATTCTAGTGTTCAATTTTTGGACCATATAACACAATTAGTTCATTATTATCATATATCCTCCTATATGATTATAAATCATATAGCATGCTAAGTTCAAATCAAGCATCAGATTATACAAGATGAACCAAAGTTCATCTAGAGAGTCCTTAGGTGGTTTGTATTGTATGATACTGATGAGTGTAAAAAAAATGTAATTTTTGTATTATATTTTTAGTGAAAATGTGCTATTTTAATTATTTTTTGCAAAAAAAGAATAAAAGGGGCACAAAATTCAAAGTATCTTCCAGTGCCATGATGCAGAACTAATTAATATTATAGGGACATCTAGGACACCTCTAGAGTTCCATAATGTTGACATGGAAGTGTAGACTTTTCTGTTTAATAAACTGTAGCTTCAAAATGGTCAACTTATAAGTGCCATTTTTATGATCTTTAAGTTCCACACCATAACAACCTATCATGCCTTAGCACCAAAAGTACCCCTCAAGCACTATAGCATTCAAAAGTCAGCAACACCATGGTGTAGTAGTTGTAACTTCCTAAGGACATGATCTGCCAATGAAGTGATGTGACTATTCACTATTTAACTGATCCATGTCAGCAAGCACCACGGTGGAGCAAAAACACCAACACAATAGCTTTAATTCATTTTATGGGCATTATGGCGTCAATATTTTAAGTGTTATCGTGCTAGTTGCCTAATTTGTTTTTCCATTAAATAGTCATTCAATTATGTCTGTAAGAGAGTTCAGTCACTTGTATAATTTCAATACTTTTCATAGTACTTTAGATTTCTCTTAGAGTTAATTGTAAAGGAGGAAAGGAAAGTACTAGACAGAATTATTAGAGTATTTTAGTTTTTATATTTTGGAGAAACTCTGTACATTAAGTTAGGATTGTAGAGGAGAAATATTAAACCTTCCTAGTGATATAATTCTCATATATTTTCGTTCTTATATGATTTTAATTAAAATGAGTTTGCTTATCATTTCTCCCATTTTTTGCTAATTCTCTATTTTTGGACTGATAATGTAGAAAACATATTAAGTTCTAATGAAGATTCTTGAGCTATCAAGTTAAATGATATATTCAATATTATCTATCTCTTTATTTTATAGACATGGTGGTCAAATGTGTAATTATAACAGTGTATTGAATACCCTTGATGGAGGAATAAAATATTAAATAGGAATATTAAAATAGTATGTTTACACACCTAGACATAGGATATAAATATATGCTATGTTCTTAAGGAGATTATATAATAATATGAGATCAGCAAATATCCTTTTCACCCCTACAGCTTGACAGAGATCTTATAATACATATGCTTTGAAACACATTATAAATAAGAATTTCATTAGGGAAAATATGCAATTTATATTCATCAATCTAAAATACTTTTTTTTTTTAAATATTATATCCATTATTTTACTATTTTTTTAATGATTGATTCTTTACAACTAACGTTTTTAGTTTAGTAGGATAATTTTGTAATTAGAGTAATAAGTAGTAGTTGATTGCTAGAAAGCATACTTCCTTATGGGTTCAACACTCTACTCTATGACTTTATTACATAATTTGGCATGTATACTTATGTATATTAAGTGGGGTTTATTAGGTTTATATATCAAATAAACCCTAATAATTGATTAGGCGAGATAGAGACTTAGACATTTTTCATAATTCAAAATTGCACTTTTTGTAAATTCAACTTTATTGTTGAATTAATTACATAATTAGGCCTAATTATATCTTTTTTTTTCACTTTTTATTCTTTAGATTAGTGATTGAATATTTTTGGTTGTATGCTTTATAGCCATAAAAAGGAACTTTTGTCATTTGATTATGAAATTGAGATAACCCTTTCTAAAATTTGAAAAACCAAAAGGATTTTTAAAATAACTGAGCCTATATTAGAGCAAAATCATTCTAGACCTCTTTAGGATTTTGTAAACCCATTAGTATTTGAAATTCTTCAGTGTATTAATATAACTGCAATCCAAGATAATAATTTTGAATTGAAACCAACCATTTTTTAAATGTTTTAGAACTCTTAGTTTGGAGGAACTCCTATACAAGTTTCTAATTTAAATTTAGCCAATTTCTTAGAAATTTTTATAATATTTAAGTATGATGAGGTCAGTGATGATGATATTTGACTTATATTATTTCTCTTTTCTTTAAGAGAAAAAGCTAATATGTGGTTGAATTCCTTACCCCAGGCTCTATAACAACTTGGAATGAGTTGGCTCATAAGTTTCTTGCTAAGAATTTCGTACCTTAAAAAATTGCCAAACTTAGAAATGACATAACTTCCTTTACTCAGTTTGAAGGATAATCTATTTATGAGAGTTGAGAAAGATTTAAATAAACACTTAGAAAATGTCCTCAACATGCTTTACCTGATTAGTTAATTGTTCAAACCTTTTATAATCAATTAGTAGGATCTCTTAGAGCTATAATTAATATTACAACTGGAGGATCATTAATGTCTAAGTCATTTGAGGAAGCCTTTGATTTAAAAGAGAAAATGATAACTAATAATTTTTAGTTGTCTGCTAATAGCATAAATCTTAAGAAAGAAATAGGAATTTATGAATATGATGTTTTATCAAACTTAATTGCCCAACTTGTATCAATTTCTAAAAAAATAGATAATTTGAAGATTAATACCAAGGCAGCTGGATATGATAATTTCAACATTAATTTTAGAAATCTTAGCACCACAACACCTGACACATATTGGTGCAACACTATCCCATCAGATTTTGAATAACTCTGTCAATAAGAATGAGAAAATACCCAGGGGAAAATATTATTTTATAACTAGGAATCCAAGTACAAATTTAATCTTCTACACTTGCAAAATTTGAGGATCAAACATGTAAACTTACTAGCTTGATTAGTTATAATAAAAAGGAAGAATAATGTAATGATATCTAACTTAGAAGTGGAAAATATTTAGGAGATCCTTATAAAGATAGAGATTTACCTTAAAAGAATGATAGTGATGTTGAGCAAGTAGAAAATAAATGTGCGAACAAAATTTTTACAGAGGACATTTTGTCCTGACACGAATATGGATTTCATCTGAACAAAAATTTTCTAGAGGACATTTCGTCCCGGGACGAATTGGAGTTTGTCTGGATGAAAATTTTCCAGAGAGCATTTCGTCCTGGCACGAATATGAATTTTGTCTGAACAAAAATTTTCCAGAGCCCATTTTGTACTGGGACGAATAGGAAATTCATCCTGGACGATTAGGACTTAGAAAACTTTTCTTCGCTTCCTATTCATTCCATTTCTCTTCCGAGGAGATAACTGACTTGATCGTCCCGTACGAACTATGTTCGTCCTGTACTATCAGTATAATTTTTAATGATCTTGTTAAGTGTGTGTGTGTTTATTTACACAATTACAATCACTCCCTCTCAAACTCAATTCAAAGAAAAATGCAAGCTTCAATTTATAAACTATCTCATGCTGAATTTGATTTGAAGTCTTCATTAGTTTGGAGTTTGAATTTCCTGAAATGTTAGTCCACACAAGAGCAAAAACAAATCTTCCAAAAAGTGTTAGGAGATAATAAAACATAAAATAATAATATTTGAAATCATCAAAACTATACAAGTTGTAAGAATGTAAAACATGTAATTAGCAACTCTCTTAACAATCTCCCCCTTTTTGATGATGACAAAACAATTATTGTTTGTATAATTTTCAAATTTTAAGAATCTCCTAAACTCCCCCTGAATTGATGAACATTTGAAAATAAGGAGGCTTTGCACAATAATTTTATCTCTCCTTTTTTTTTAAAAAAAAATTTAAACTGCAACAAAAAATAATACTATGAAACAAAAATACGATAGGTGCTTTGCGCATCTTTTTCAAATTTGTGGCACATTTTTGTGCATCTTTTCACTTGTGGGCTTATTTTGTGACTCTTTTTCAAATTACGAACCTTTGTGCATTCCTTTTGATTTTTGTACATTAGTACATTTTTCAAGAGTGATCGTATTCTTTCCAAAATCAATAATAAAAAAATTTTAAATTTTTCTACATGCATTAATATTTATTTATAAGTGAAATACAAAATAAGAAAACATCATAATTGCAATAATAATATCAAACATTAATGTAATCTAATAAGAGACATGAAATTGACAATATTAGTAATATCAAGTTATAAGCAAAACTTAAATTTAAAAAAAAATTAGATATTCTAATGAATTCAATTTTAAGTTACACTTCAAGTTATAACACTTTTAAGATAAATTTTTTTAATGATTGTCATATTGGCTAACACACATTTCAAAATAAGATTAAAACCAAAGTAAGATAACTTATATAGATATCAAAATAAAGGATATTACATTCTAATCAAATGATATCAATATGACATAGAACTCAAAAATCAACACAACTAAAACAAAACACGTAACATTCTAATACAACACAAAACTAACACATCATCTAAGTAAAATAAAAAGATAATAAAGTACAAGAAATCATTCTGAAGGTCCTTGATCTGGAGGAGGAGGAGGTGTAGTACCGAAGATATTGAAATAAGTACTTATCATAAGCATATTGGTACTAATATCATTCATCGCTGCCCTTATAAACCCATGTCTTGAGTGTACTGTACATCATGCTGCTGCATATGAGCTTCAATTTGATCAAACCTTTGATCAATGTGAGTCTCTAAACGGTCAAATCTTTGGACGAATTCCTGATAATTTGGTTCATTAGCAGGTGTAGCTTCATCTTCTTCCTCAGCATCACTAAAGACATGTGTTTTACTTGGTTCATCTTTATTGAAGATTGCTCTAAATGATTCGTCGTTGTAGTAGAGCGGTTTTTCAAAATCTTGGTCCGGATGAACTAAATTGTACTTCTTCTCTAGAATGTAAGCCACTAAATATCCTAAGGCAATGTTCTTCTTTCTTTTATGTGCAACATGATCAATTTCAAAAAGTCCATAAAGATAGTCAAGAATAAGTTGGGCTTCATCTATTGGTTGGTCAGTCATAATCAAGTAGGTTACCATAGAAAGAAGAGGAGTAATGTTGATTCTATCACCAGCTTTAAAAATTATAGAATTTCTAAGAACATGCTGGATGATACGAGCATTACGAACGAGACTGGATACTTTAGACATATGCTCGTTAAAAATAATTCCTCTAATCACTGTATTAATTTTAGACCATTCAAATTCAGAAGTGGTGGTCAAGGTATGTGCTCTAGTTCCCTCAGTTCTTAAATTTAAAAAGATTCCTAGGTTAGCCTTGGTGATTTCAACTTTTTTCTTAAAGACATAGGAACAGATTACATAATGGTCGGAGTTGAAAGACATGTTTGCCAGGAAATAGTGAAAGGTTTCTTTGTTGTAGAGATAAACTAGTGTGAGGATGAAACCAAACTGAGTAGATGCAAACATGTTCATTACCTTAAAGGTTAATTATTCCTGAAGGAGAACTCTAGAGGGTGTGATCTTAGTGGACACAAATCTAGGAAAAGTCTCTTCATTTGCTTTGGAAAGAAAGTTATCGGAAGAGTTTCTAGGTGGTCCCTTGGCTAGAATCTTTTATCACTTGATTCATACAGACTTTTGACCAAACGATCGTACAGAAGAACAGGTGTTCGTCCTGGATGATCAGAACTTATGATCATTTTAATGGCAGTTGAACCCGTCCCCCACATAGAACCGCCATGTGTTCGTTCGGACGAACCAAATATTCATACATATGAAATATAGCATTAAAAACTACCTTATTCGTTTAACTGATATTCAATTGTCCCATCCTTTCAACAATTTCATCCTGGATGATCATGACGATCGTACAGACAAAGTGAAAATTAAAATCAGAAAAATTGCACGCAAAAGGTTCAAATCCGACAGTTTGACACACTACACAATTCATCCCGCACGAAAAAATTTCATCCCGGATGATTGTCACTCAAAAATTTTTAAAACATGCACTCAATAAAAAAAAAACTAAAACATAAACAAAACAAAAAAAAATACATAAAATCAGAAGAACAAAAACTCAAATACGGAAAATCACAAACACAAGATAAATAAAATCATAAAAACACACAAAAACATTAACTAGAAAACACATATCAATGTTGCAGAAGACATTTTTTAATTAAGCATTCAAATTAATTACTCCAAGCCTTATTCTTAATGCACTGAAAATATAAAAGGCTAAAGGTTTTATAAAAATGTCTGCAAGTTGATTTTCAGTAGAAACATGAGTGAGTTCAATTTCTCCCCTGGATACATGACCCCTTATGAAATGATGCCTTATGTCTATATATTTGATTCTTAAATGTTGAATAGGATTTTTAGAAATACAAATAGCACTAGTGTTATCACAATAAATTGGAATAGTGCCTATAGTTAATCCTAAATCAATCAACTGTTGTTTCAACCAAAGTACTTGTGCCACACAACTTCCTAATGGAATGTATTCAGCTTCTGAAGTAGATAGGGCTATTGAATTTTATTTTCTACTGGACCAAGAGACTAAAGAATTTCTAATAAACTAACATGTTCCAGAAGTGCTCTTTCTATCCACCCTACAACCTATAAAATTAGAATCTGAATAACCAATTATTTCAAATGAAGAGCTAAACTTAGGATACCAAATTCCTAAGTTCTGAGTTCCTAACAGATATCTTAGAATCCTTTTTACTGCTGTCAAATAGATTCTTTTGGATTTGATTGAAATCTAGCACAAACAAACACTAAACATGATATTGGGTCGGCTAGCTATCAAGTAAAGTAAAGATACAATTATCCCTCTAAATTTATTTTGATTAATAGATTTTCCCTTAGGGTTCTTATTCAAGTGAACTGAGGAACTCATAGGTGTACTAACATGTTTTGCATTGTCCATTTCATACTTTTTGAGAATGTCTTTAACATACTTTGACTGATTAAGAAATATTCCTTCCTCAATTTGCTTAATGCTAAATCTTAAAAAATAACTTAAATCTCCCATCAGACTCATCTCAAATTCACTACTCATTATTTTAAAAAAATCATCACAAAGATTTTTATTTGAAGATCCAAAGATGATGTCATCCACATAAATTTGTACAATGAGTATATCCTTTTCAAATCTCTTCAAAAAGAGAGTTGTATCCACACATCCTATTTCAAATGATCTTTCAAGTAGGAAGGTGCTCAACCTCTCATACCTTGCCCTAGGTGCCTGTTTCAATCCATATAATGTCTTTTTCAATTTGAAAACATGATTAGGGTATTTAGAATTTCAAAACCTGGTGGTTGCTCTATAAAAACATATTCTTGAATTACCACATTTAAAAAGGCATTTTTTACATCCATTTGATATAATTTAAATCCTCTAAAACAGGTAAAGGCTAGCAAAACCCTAATTGCTTCAAGTGTAGTTATAGAGGCAAAAGTCTCCTCAAAATCAATTCTTTCAATCTGATTATACCCCTTAGCAAGTAATCTAGCCTTATTTCTAATGACTACTCCTCAGTCATTCATTTTATTTTTGAATACCCACTTAGTTTCAACTACACTTTGATCATTTGGCCTTGTAGTTAATTACCAAAATTTATTTCTTACAAATTGATTTAACTCTTCTTCATGGCTAAAATCCGAAATTCATCCAAAAGTGCTTGATCAATATTAGTGGGTTCTATTGTTGAAATAAAGGGTGAATGATTGCCTTCTTTATTTAATCCACGCATAGTCCTTACACCCTCACTAGGTTCACCAATTATCAACTCCTTTGTGTGATTTTTAGAAAATCTCAAATCTCTAGGCAAAGGGTTTTCTATCTCCAAATTTCTTCCAAATTTATTTTATCAATCTTTTGGGAGTTATCCTCAATCTCATCTTTTACAACATTTAGCTATTCCAAATTTCCAGATTCATTAAATACAACATGTGTGGTCTCCTCAATTACCTAAGTTCTTCTATTGAATACTCTATAAGATTTTCCAACACTTGAGTATCCAATAAAAAATTCTTTATCTGATTTTTAATCAAATTTTCCTAAGGCAGATTTTCCATTGTTATGTATAAACACCTTGCAACAAAAAACATGCAAATGAGACAAATTAGGTTTTCTTCCTTTTAGCAACTCATAAGGTGTTTTATTTAATTTAGATCTCACATTCACCCTATTTAAAACATAAAATGCAGTGCTAACCTCCTCAGCCCAAAAGTATTTAGTAAGTGAGTATTCTATCAACATTGCTTAGACGGCTTCTATTAACGTTATATTTGAAAGTTCGTTAGGGATGTTAAGCCCTTATGAACTTAGTCCCAAGCTAACCAAGAGGGGGGGTGAATTGGTATTTTAAAAATTTCTTTTCACAAAGAATGAAAATCACATAAACCAAAATCACACCACAAAAATAAATGCGGAAATAAAAGTGCGGAAGCAAGAAAACAAGAACACAGGAATTTATAGTGGTTTGGTCAACTCGACCTACGTCCACTCCTTGGAGGCACCCTCCAAGTATTGCATTACAAATGTGACTCTCCTTTAGCCCCCACGGTTAGGCGGAGAAGCCCTCACAAGAACCTTCTTTTTTCCACCCCGGCAAGGCA
>NW_021320116.1:97913-174844 GCF_001605985.2 Dendrobium catenatum
CTGTAAGGTTTTGGTAGAATTTAGAACCTATGAGTAAGTGGAGATTGTGGGATTAGGTGGTTGTAGATTGTCGTTTGAGGTTTGATTCTGGTGTGCCAGGCACTGGCCTATTGTCCATCTATTCGTGTGTCTTCTTAGTGTCGATTTAAGAAATTTGGTTTGCGTTCTGGGCAACTTTACAATTTATATGACGGCGCCTTTTGAAGGTTGCGTATTTTTTTGATGGGGTGTTCTTATGTAGAGTGAGCTCTTATCAACATTTTTTAAAACCTTTGGCTGCTTCCTTGACCTTAAGAATGACCTTGAGGAGAGAAAGAGAGAGAGAGGAGAGAGGAGAATTCTTGTGAGGGGGAGCTTGTGAGGGGATTCACAAGGGTTGCTTCAAGGATCGCTCTCGCTTGTTCTTCGTCTAGAGTTTCTCATCCGTGGAAGGGTCGGAGAGGTAAGGAGTTAGCTTTTGGTTGTGGTTCTCTTCCAGCTTAGGAGGAAGCAAAAAGGAGATAGGTTCTCACAAAAGGTGTTTCAACTCTAACTCCATCAACTAGTCTAGTTAGTTTTGTATACCCTTCCTGAACTAAGATCCACATACGGTAAACAAGTGACTATAAAAATGTAGACATGCGTGTTTTCCAAAAATCAAAAGGAATATTGTAAAAAAATGAAGGTCTAGTAATAGAGTAACCCTCAGGTGTATTTCAATTTCCAAATGTAGCCATCTACGTTAATCAAAAAGTAGTCTAAACTTATGATTTTGAAACAAAGCTCTGATACCACTTCTTGAAACTTATTCAATATGAATTAGTTTGTTAAACCTAAGCTTATGTCCCAGCGGCTAACCAAGAGGGGGGGGGGTGAATTGGTAATTAAAAATTTTACCCTCTTTTAAACTTTAAAATCGAGAATTTTAACTTTAGTGAATTTTATAAAAAAAGAATTTTCAACCACAAGTTAGAAACAGTAAAACAAAAATAAAAGTAGCAAAAAAATAAAAGACACAAGATTTATAGTGGTTCAGTCAAACACGACCTACATCCACTCCCCGAAGGCACCCTTTAAGTATTGCACTAATACCACTAGTGACTCTTCTTTTGCACCCACAATAAGGTGGAGAAGCCTTTACAAAACTCTCTTCCACCACTACCCGGTGTGGCAGAGAACCATCATCCTTTTACACTCTTCTCAGTGTTGGCAGAGAGTCGTCCATCCTTTCACACTCTCCTAGTGTGGGTAGAGAACCCTTCGTCCTTTCACACTCCTAGTGGACAGAGAACACTTCATCCTTTCACACTCTCCTAGTGTGGAAAGAGAACCCTTCGTCCTTTCACACTCTCCTAGTATGGGCAGAGAACCCTTTGTCTGTTCACACTCTCCAAGTGTTGGCAGAGAACCAGATCTCCTTGACAGATCTTTTTTATAAGAAATCTAGAAGGAAGAGAGAAAAGAGTGAAGTAAACAAAAATCACAAGTTCAGACTCTCACCTTTGAGTACCAAGTGAAACCTTCACGCTCCAGTAGTAAAAATCCTCCTTCAAACACTCTCTCACACTCTCTCCTTGACTTTCCTTTCAGTAGGAACGAAGTTTAGTAGGTAAAATGATTAAGTGGTAGTTTATACTAGACTTTATATAGGAAAGACACAAAAAATTGTCCAAAAACTGCTAAAATTTGAATCTGTAAACAGTGGATCGTCCCGTACGATCATGGATCGTCCCGAACGATGTTACTTAATTCAGTTCAAAATGAACCCAATGTATATTGGTATGAACTGACTTCATACACGTTAATCGTCTCGTATGAACAAGGTTTGTCTGGTACGAATGGTTATACCATAGGTCGGTTCCGAAAACTACAGGAAGTTGCCAAATTTTTAAGAGTGAATGTGCTTCATCCTGGGATGAATATGAGTTCTTCCGGATGAAATTTTTATAGGGGACATTTCATCCTGGCACGAATATGGATTCCATCTGAACAAAAATTTTTTAGAGGACATTTCGTCCTGGGATGAATTGGAGTTCATCTGGACGAAAATTTTCCAGAGAGCATTTTGTCCTAGAACGAATATGAATTTCATTTGATTGAAAATTTTCCAGAGCCCATTTCATACTTGGACGAATAGGAAATTCGTTCTGGACGATCAGTACTTAGAAAAATTTTCTTCGCTTCATGTTCGTTCGATTGCTCTTCTGAGGAGATAATTGACTTGATCGTCCCGTATGAACTGTGTTTGTACCGTACGATCAGTATAATTTTTAAGATCTCCTTAAGTATGTGTGTTTTTATTTACACAATTACAATCACTCCCTCTCAAACTCAATTCAAAGAAAAATACTAGCTTCAATTTATAAACTATCTCATGCTGAATTTGATTTGAAGTTTTCATTAGTCTGGAGTTTGAATTTCCTAAAATATTAGTCCACACAAGAGCAAAAACAAATCTTTCAAAAAGTGGTAGGAGATAACAAAACTTAAAACAATAATATTTGGAATCATCAAAACTATACTTGCAAGAATGTAAAACATGCAATTAGCAACTCTCTTAACACTTTCTCTTAGATATTGATAAAAAAAAAAATCTTGAAAAATAGTTCTCAAAATTTTTAGAAGTGTTTAAAAAATTAATTGATAATGTACCTTTCACTGAAGCTTTAGAATAGATGCCCACATATGAAAAATTTATGATGGACATTTTCAAGAAGTAAAGGAAATTGGGGGAAGTTGAAATTGTGGCATTAATTGAAAACAATAGTGATAAAATTCAAAAGAATATTTCTAAGAAACTTAAAGAGAAGGAAGCCTTTCAATTCCTTTAACTATTGGTGACAAATTCTATACAAGAGCTATATCTAATTTAGGATAATGTATCAACCACATGTCACTTTCTTTTTTTAAAAGACTAAATATATGAGAAGTTTAACCTACTTCTATTACTCTTCAGTTAGCTGATATATCTTTCACCTACCAAATAAAAGTAATAGAATATGTGTTTATTAAAGTTGATAAATTCATATTCCCTATTAATTTTATTGTTCAAGATATAGAAGAATATAAGGAAATACCTCTCATTTTAGGAACACCTTTCTTAGCTACTAGTAAAGTAATTATTTATGTTGAAAATGATGAATTGATTATGAGAGTTCAAGACCAGGAAGTTAAAATTGATATACTTAAAATTGTCAAATTTCCTCAAGAAAAAAATAACGATTGCTTTAGGGTGGATTTAGAAGATATGATAATAAAGAATCTTAAGGAAGAATTGTTTGAAGGAGAATTATCATAAGAGGAATGAGTTGAAGAATAAATAAATGTTAGGGGAATATATAGTAAGGAATAAAAGCTTAATAAATGAAAAATTTTCATTATTAGAAACATCCTCTTTTGATAAAACTTTAAAACCCTTCATTAAGAAAGCCTTTATTTTATAGCTTAAGGCTCTAACTTGTTAGCTCAAGTATGCATTTTTGGGTAATAACTCTACTCTTCCTATAATTATTTTAGCAAATTTAGAACCATATCAAGAAAGCAAATTGGTTAGGGTATTGAGTAATTTTAAGGGAGCCTATGGGTGGACAATTGTTGACATTAGGGGGATTAGTACTTCAATTTGCATGCATAAAATTTTAATGGAAGCTAATTCAATACCAAAAGTTGACCCTCTAAGAAGACATAGCCCTTCTATAAAATATGTTGTTAAAAAATAAATTCTTAAATGGATGGATGATGGAATTATTTATCTTATTTTAGATAGATCTTGGGTTAGTCCTATTCATTGCGTTCCTAAAAAAGGAGGATTTGCTATTATAACAAATGAACACAATGAACTTATACTTACTAGAACTATTTTAGGATGGAGTATTTGCTTAGATTATAAGAAATTAAATAAATCCACTAGAAAAGATCATTTCTCTTACCTTTTCTTGATCAAATTCTTCATAGTTTAGCAGGGAGTCAATTTTATTATGTTATAGATGGATACTCAGAAAATCTTTAGATTTCTATTGTAGCTTAAGATCACGATAGATGTTTTTTACTAGTCCATCTGAAAGTTCCGCTTTTAGAAGAATGCCTCATTAGATCTATGTAATGCTCCTACTATTTTTCAAAGATGTTTAATGTCCATCTTTTCAAATTTAGTTAAGCATGGTATCAAAATTTTCATTGATGATTTTTTAAAATTTGGCACTACATTTGATTCTTGTCTTGAGCATTAATCTTCTATTTTGAAAATATGTGCAGAAAAAATTTTTTTGTTAAATTATGAGAAGCGTCAAAAATTTTTTTTAGGGGAAACCCACAAAGGGTCTTACGCGTTGATTAAGCAAAAGGTTACACAATCCTTAAGGGGACCTCAAGCTCTCTACTACTCAAAGAGCTAGAAAAATAAAGAGAAAGAAAAAACCTAAGAGCTCGAGTTCCCCACTATAGATCAATACAAACTCACATAAGTACATTCTATGGTGCTCAAGGGAGAGCAACCAAAAAAAAGGGAGCAAACCAAAAAATAGCAAAAGGCTCTAATCTTCCATCCTAGTGCCATCCTTACGATCATCAGAACCAAACATATCCTATAATAAAAGCTGATAGACAAAATAGACAACACAAATATAACCCAAAAACTATGTAAAGATATGACAGACATTTAATCACATAAACAATATAACAACAGAGAAATAAAACATTAGGAACCAAGACAAGTACATGATACATCTCCACCAAAACCACAGCACGAAAGAGCAGCAGATAACCACCACTATCAATAAGCTGCAAACAGTCAAACCAAAAATCCATAAATAACTTACAAGGGTACAACCTTGAGAAGGCACAATGCACGCAACATAAAGACCAAAAGAGCACCCAGCCAAATAAAATGAAAGCCAAATACCATAGGATAACCGACATTGACCAAGGTAATAAATCAAAATAGTATAGATGAGACTTGAAATAATTGGCAGAACACACCCACCCAAATGTCAAACCAGATCAAAACTCACCCCATGCAACCAAGAATATAACAGACATAGAAAAATCTAACAATGCAAGCAAGCCCAACCCCAACTCACACCCAAACAGTAACCTAGCCAACATGCTCCAAGAGATCAAGTCCAACATAGAACCAAGATAAATAGTCCAACACCAGCCCTACCAAGCACCAAGGCAGCAAGGCCATATACCAGAAATCATACCAGGAGAGCCAATACCAAAAAAAAAATGACAAAAAAGGAACACATAATCATAAATTAGATAGGGAGAATGACAACTACATGAGGAGCCAAAAGACCATAACCCAACAAACCAATGGAAAGCTAAATAAGCCTTCCCACAACCAGCAACAAAACTACAAGAAGAATAGAGCAATCTGGAAAGCACCAAACCAACCCAAGAGATAAATCAACCTGTCAAACAAAAACACAACAATAGAAAACACCAAAACCCCATGCAATACAACCAAATAGCAGGAGGAAACATTCCCCAAAGGCAAGGGATTTGAAAGATCTAGCCAAATAAAAACCTTAAAATCTAACATAGTGTAAGCCAATAACATCAAGGCTAAGGATCCCTTTCAGCACCACCAAGACGTTGGAACCAATAAAATTAAGAAAACACTCTAATCCACACCCCCAATTAGCAAGCCAAGTAGCACAAGTATTACCATGTTTTCCAATATGATAGAAAGAATAATTCTAAAAGATCAATAGATTCTTAATCTCGCTTACTTGATAAAATAGATTAGGATTAGACAATGTATCATCAATAGAATTTAAGAATTGGAAGTTATAATTAGAATTAACCTCAATACTAATATTACTTAAGTTAAGAGAAATACATAACCTTAAATCATAAAGAATAGCCAAGGTGGTAGTATATAACAAATCACCATTCTGTAATGGACCAGCAAAGGACATAATAAGACTTATATTACTGTCTTTGATAACCCCTCCACAACCCAAGGAAGAATCAATGCTAACATAATCTACATTCAGCTTCTAAAAGTTTATGGGAGGTTTCATCTATTAAATAATTATAGGATCTTTTGCAATATGACCACCCTCCCAATTAAGACCTAAAGTAGAACCAACAAAATAATAAATTTAAAATTCTTGATAAAGAACAGCTTAATAGAGAAAAGAGCAAAAACCTTAACTTTAACATTCTGGATAACTTTATGATGATTCATATGAACACTATTAAAAAGAGAGTTATTCCTTCCCAACTGTAAGAACCATAAAATGAGAGAATGAATAACATTTATGATGTGCCCATTAGAATTAATGAACCAAGCATTAAGCATAGAATTAAGAGAAAAATGAGCATTAAAATAATTCAATTGAAACATGTCATCAAAATAAACCCAAGTTTTAGCATCAATAGGGCCAAAAATAAAAACATGATGCATATTCTCCATATGATAACAACATTGGAATTTGGAAGGCAAAATATAACCTCTTTTGATGAGATTATCATCTGTGGGAATGAATTTATGCAAGATTCTCAAGATAAAATAACCACAGTTGAATGAATAGTTTTATGCCAAATCAAAAAAAAAAATTATCAATATTCTTCCTTGATCTAGAAGCAGGCCAAGCATTCTTTAAGTTAAATCCACCATCTTTAGAAAAATCACATAAGATAATATCATTAGAAATAATATTGATAGGCATGTTCAAAATTTGATGAATAATAAAGTAATGAATAACATTCAAAAGTTTCTCATAGTCCAAACAATTATTGGTAATGCAAGAATTATCCTTAATAGCTGAAATGGAAGAGGAATTCATAATGGAATTAAAAGACTATTTACCCAACCAACGATCTTTCCAAAAGAAAATATATCCTTCACCAAGCCCCCAAGAATTGAAAGGCTCAACAGCCAATTTAACCTTGCAAAGTCTCTGCCACACTTTTGAATCATCTTGGTTAAAATAACAAGTAGTTGGGTGCTTACCAACACAATACTTAGCAAACTCAAAATTATCCCAATGGCTCACTTTAGCTTGAAAAATACTCCATAATTTAAGAAAAAAGGCATAAGCCAAATCATTCATAATTTTATAACCCAAAGTCCCTTAAGCCAAAACACCATAATATTTATCCCAAGCAGCCTAGATAATTTTGGAATTGCTAGTAACACCTTTTGAAAAAAAATATTAATTACTTTATGAACTCTATTGTAAACCGCTTGAGTCGAAAGAGTAGTTTGAAAAATATAAACCAGTAAATAGCAAAAAAAAACTTTTCACATGAGTTAAATGAACCCCCAAACTCACAAAATTATAATACCAAGATAAAAGCTTCTTCTAAACAGAGGTAATAAGATCATAAAAAAGAAAGGTTTTCTTTCTACCTTTAAAAAGAGGAACCCCAAGATACTTAATTGACAATTGACCATGTATAAAGCCAGTTAAATCTTTAATGGCCAAAATACGGTCATTGGGAACCCTCTTGGAAGTAATAAAATAGCTCTTATTTTTATTAAGAGAAAAGCCACTAACCATTTCAAATTGATAGAAAAAATATATAAGTTTATGAATCCTATTAACATACACATTTGTAAAACAATAAAGTCATCAGCAAAACATAAGTGAGAGATTTAAAAACCACCCAATATTCTAAAATAAATACTTGGAGCATTCTTGAAAAGATTGTAAGTCCTTTAGTTAAAAATTCAGCATAAATAATGGAAAGAGCAGGAGAAATAGGTTCACCGTGCCTTAAACCATGAGATGATTTAAAATAACCATTACTTTTCCCACTAACAATAATAGAAAAAATAAACACATTCCATACAATTTCTAATAAGCTTCATAAAAACCAAATTAAAACCAAAGAGCTACAAAATATTGTATATAAAGTTCCAATCAATGTTGTCATAAACCTTGGTAATATACAGTTTCAAAATCAAGTTACCCCCTCTCAGCCTAACATCCAGGTTTTCGCAAAATTCTTGAGCCAACAAAATATTATCCTCAATGGCCTTCCCTTTCACAAACCCCATCTAAGAAGGAGAGATAATTCTAGGTTGAATAGAAATTAAATGACTCATGAGAATTTTAGAAATTGATTTATTAAAGAAGGTATAAAGACTAAAAGGTCTAAAGTCATTCCAAGTATTGATAGAGTTGTTTTTGTGAATAAGCACAATAGAAGTAGAAGTAAAAAACTTAGGGTTAAAATCGCATGCAAAGAAGTCCAAAATAGCAGAAAAAAATCATTTCTAATAATGTGCCAAGATTTTTGAAAACACTGAGTGGTAAAACCATCAGGCCCAGCCACACATTCACCATTCACACCAAAAATAATATCTTTAACTTCATCAAAAGAAGGAAGTTTAGAAAGAAACTCACTCTCCTCTTGGAATATAAGGCTAGGAATAAAAGAAGGATTAACAATCTGATCAAGACTAGAATTCTAATTGAGACAATTTTGAAAACGTTGAACCACTAAATTAGCAATTTCCATGCTATCCTGAGTGACAGACCCATCCTCCCAACAAATTTTATTAATAAAAAATTTAGCCCTTTTCCCCTTGAACAAGGCATGGAAATATTTAGTGATATTATCACCTTCAACCAGATGTTTAGGAACAGCTTTGTTTCCAAAAAACCTTCCTTCCGCTTGTAATTAAAAAAAAACATTCTTTAACATTCTTCAATAAACTAAAATTAACATCATATGGATTAACTTGACAATTAGATTCACAAGTGTTCAATTTCTCTTCATCTTTCAAAATATTAGTAAAAAGGTTTTTAAAAACATTATGATTCCACCAATTTAAAACTTGCTTAAGCCTTTTCAGCTTAAACAAATATCTCCTCATGACAAAATTAGAGTTATCCGGATAAAGCAGAGCTTGCCAATTATTCTAAACAACATCCAAAAAAGAGTCATGAAGTAACCACATGTTTTGATATCTGAATTGAGGAGAAGAATTAAATTATCTAAAATTAAGGCTAATTAGCAAAGTGGAATGGTCAGAAAGAGTCCTGTTAAGATGCTAAATAATAATATAGTTAAAAGAGTTAAGCCAAGAATCAATAAACAAAATGCAGTCCAACTATTGCTATAAGTAACCCCTATTTCAAGTGAAATTGTTACCAGAAAAACCAATATCAATTAAATTATAATATGAAATCATGTTACTAAAATCCTCCATAGATCGATAGAAAGGGGAAGAGCTTCCTATCTTCTCAAAAGGATTAGTAATAGTGTTAAAATCACTACCAATAAGCCAAGGCAAATTACAAATACTATGAGAGTTTATGAGTTGATCCCAAAATAATTTCCTAATATAACGAGACGAAGCATCATAAACAAAAGAGGCACAACAATGAAAATTTAAAACTTCCATATTATATTTCATCACTTGAGTAAAATCACCAATAACATCAATTTTAATAGGATCTTTCAATAAAATCCAAATCTTATTAGCCACATTCGAAATAGCTTACTTAAAACCCAAAAATCGAGAGGTACTAACAAACTTAGTAGAGGAAATAAAAGGTTCAAGCAAAATAAGAATAGAAACATTGTGAACACAACATAAATTATTTACACTTAATCTAGAAGAGGGACACCCAATGCCCCTAACATTCCAAATAATAAAATTAAATATAAAAAGCTGAATTAATGAGAAGTATGCAAGCTGGTGGTTCTAGAAGATTGTAAAATGATGTTATTGTTCATCCTACCACTCTTACCATGAAACTTAATGTACCTAGTATCATTATCATATTTAGCAAAGCATTTAGCCATAATATCCCTATCCTCAATATCAGTAAAGCATCACTATGAGAGTATGGGTTTAAGAAAAGCTTACTATCATCAGTCAAACCTTCTTGCCAAACCTCATCCTGTAATTCACCTTCCTCAAACATATAACCATCATCCATAATATATTTACTTTCACAATTATTGCCAACATTACCTTTCATCATACCACTTTGGCCTTCCTTCTGAGTAACAACAATAGATTGAGTAGGCACCATATTAGAACAATTATTCTTAAGCATCATAGAATCTGTATCGATCAAATTGTTGTTAGTAAAATAATGAATAATAGATGATGATGTAATAATATTTTAATTAATAGTAATATCAAGAATTTACTCTTCCACATTTTGACCTTTAATATGAAAAGATGAGTTTTTCTCCCTTGCCATAATTATGAACAATAGTAGGATTGGAAAGAAGTTCATTATTAATTAAGGAACATTGTATCAATTTGTCTGTAGCATCTTGCTCCTTAGAAGAAAAACCTCAACCACATCATGAGTATTATCCTTAATAGTATCCTGTAAATTAGAAACATTTCCCTCAACCATATGATTAGGACTCACAATATCAAAATCAACCGAGGGTCCATCAGTCCCATTTGTAACTTTAGTTGAAACCTTCTCCTTATAGAGATGTGTATGCAACCTAAAACACTCATTAAACTCATGACCATGCATCTTACAATGAGAACAAAAAAATGGTTAGGTTTTTAATTTCCACCTTTTGGAAATACCCATTCAATTTTAAACCTATCCAAATCTCATTCGGGTGTTTCTTAGAAATATCAAACTCAACTAAAATATGTGCCACAAATGGCCTAGAAATAGATGTTGTAGCTTGGTTGGTTTGTAATGACCTACCAAAGATAAATCCCAAACCAAATAATATCTAAGAGTTAAAAAAATGAAGGCACAAATTTAGATATGAGATCCACACAGGCATTATAGGAGATTACTAATGCACATCAAAATCTGGAGTCCATTTGAGTAATCTCATTTGACAAGCTTGCAAATAGTAAGATCTCCTTGAAATAATGTGACTATAATCAAGATTGCTTATAAGTTGAATCACAATATGATGCAGATCTAGCAAGCAAATGTAAAAAAAGCCAAAAAGTTTGAAGTTAACAAAAAAAATTTGAATCACATCTATGTTAGGTCGACGGAGAACAAACTTTCCTACCAAGGTAAGAACCAAAGGCGCAACAAGCTGCGATACCACAGAGTCATCAAACATCAAAGCCAGGCAACCCTTAAATGAAGTTTTAATAAAATGAACCTTAGTAGAAGATGATGAGGTTCCCACCAAAACCTCCTTAAAGGAATGAGATTTCCCATATGGGAATGAAGACAAAGCTAGGATAGTTGACATCGGGGACTTCATCTCCCATAACCAAAAAAATGAGAAAAACCTCAAAACAAAACTCAAGAAACATTGAACAAACCAACAGGGAAGAAAATGCCACTTAAAAACCAAAATAATGACTCCAGTAGTGAAGAAAGGAGGCGGGAGAGCAAGAACCCTAAATTGCCTTAGAATTGCCAGAGCAGGGAATGGTGAGATTTTTACCTCAAATACCATGAGAAGTGTCATATTATGATTACTCAAGGCATTAACAGCATAAAGTTTTTAAGAAAGGATTGAAAGTAGACATTATTAAAATTCATGAGATAAAAAAATTGCACCATTGCAAGTTTATTAAAGGTATTAGAAGTTTTTTAGGCCATACAAGATTTTGTAGAAAGCTTCTCTAAAATTTCTAAACTATTATGTTAAATATTGGGGAAGGAAAATCCTTTTATATTTAATTCTCCTTCTCTTGTACCTTTTAATGCACTTAAACAACATTTTATTACTACTCTAGTGATTATTGCTCCTTATTGTTTATGTGTGATTCCAATAATATTTTTGTGGTTGCTATTCTGGGACAAAAGCAATATAAGAAATTCCATGTCATTTTTATTCTAGTAAAACTTTTAATTATTCACAATATAAGTATACAACAATTGAGAAAGAATTATTTGCTATAGTTTTTTGCTTTAGACAAATTTACATCTTACTTAATTATCCCCAAAATAGTTATTTATATTGATTATGCTACTATCAAAAATCTCATAGCAAACAAAGACACTAAACCTAGATTGGTTAGATAGATTCTTATAATACAAAAATTTGATGTGTAATTTTTTTACACAAATGGTATTGAAAATCAAATGGCTTAAATTCAAAAGTCTATAATAAATGAAGATATGATTAATACAATTTTTTTTATGAACAATTATTTATACTTCATGCGAAAAATTTACTATTCTATGCTAATATTGTTAAATTTATTGTTAGCGGTATAATTTCCTATGATTTAAATTATAGTACATGATACCAAATTTTATTTTTGGATAAACCTTATTTATTTAAATCTTATAATGATTAAATTATGAGAAGAGGTGTTCCTGATGAAGAAAAAGAATCAATCATTAAAGAGTGTCACATTCTCAAATTGGGGGACATTTTGGATGATTTATAACTACTTCTAAAATCTTTCAATCTAGAATTTTTTGGCCTACTCTATTTAAGGATGTAAATGAATATATTAAGAGTTGGAAATCTTTCAAAAATAAATATAATTCCTTTGAATTATGTTTTATGAATAGAAATATTTGATGTTTGGGGATTAGATTTTTTGGGACCTTTTGTTTCATCTTATGAAAATCAATATATCCTTATTATAGTGGATTATGTTTCAAAGTTGATTAATGGTATGGAAACCTCTAAACTTAATGTTCAAACTATGATCAAGTTTTTAAAGAAAAATATTTTGCAAGATTTGGAATGCTAGGAGTTTTAATCAGTGATGGAGGGAGTCATTTCTGTAATAAAAAATAGACACAATCTTAAGGAAATATTGAAATTATTATGAAGTCGCAATTGCTTACTATCCCAAAACTAGTGGTAAGGTTGAGAGTAGCAATAGGAAAATTAAGCATATCCTAGAAAAAATGGTCCATTCAAATAGGAAAGATTGGGTGATTAAGTTAGATGATGCATTATGGGCCTATAGAATTATTTTTAAGACTCCTATTAGCATGATGCCCTATAAATTAATTTTGGAAAGGCTTGTCACCTTCCTATGGAATTGAAATAAAATATTTTGGGAAATTAGGAATATACTTGTAATTTTAAAATTATAAAAGAGAAAAGATTGATGCAGTTGAGTGAATTGGAATAAATCAGAAATGAAGCTTATGAAAATGCAATGATTTATAAAGTTAAAGTTAGAAAATGACATGATAAAAAGCTTCGTAGGAAAGATTTCATTCTTAGATAGGATGTTTTACTATTTAATTCTTGACTAATGTTATTCTTGGGAAAATTAAAATCCAAATGGATTGGACCATTTACTACAAAAAAACATTTCTTATGGAATTTTAGAAATTAAGGATATGAAAAGTTTTCAAATTTTTTTAAAATGAATAGCCATAGATTAAAATCCTATTTAGGTGGGTACAATGATCGATCACAAAATAAAATTGAATTGGTTCATCTGAAGGAAATAATTAGTATAATCCAACTACAGATTTAAAACTTAGCAGTTGTGGGAGGGAACCCACTTGTGATGATATGTGTGGGGCTTAGTGCACTAGTTACTTTGCAACCTATGTTATGCTCATGTTATGTTATGACATGTTTTATGTGCCTTTTATCATTCATAAGAAAGCGTGTGTGGTGTTAATTTTTTCTTGTTGTTTTATTTACATTTTATTAAAATTCTACTCATGCTTGCTATTATTTTTATTATTTCTAATAGTCTAATTATTTAATTAATCTTAGTAAAAATGATAACAAAAAATTATGTAGAATTAGGATAATAATAAAACCCTATATTACAGTTCAATTGAGCACTATTTATACTTCATAGAGTAGAAAAACTAATAATTAAATAAATTAGAACATTTATGTTATTATTTAAATTTGAAATTATAAGTTATACCTTTATGCATTAAATTTTGAAATAAAGATGAATAATTAGAATTAAAAATTTGATATTAGTAGATTAAAATTGAAAATCATAAGCATACTGAATTTTAAATTCATAATTATTACATCATGGAGTATTCATGGCTGTAGAGAAAAGTAAAGGTTAGTGTCTTAGCATTATACAAAGATCCTACACGTAGACAGATGAAAGAAAGGGTACAGTTTTCATATGAGATACCATGATTTTTACCTTGAAACCCTCTAAAAAAAGGGGGAAAACCACGGATCTTAGCCCAGGTTGAATGAATCCACTATTATTTGCAGTCGATTACAAATGTGGCCCTTCTTTGGGGGAAGGCCTTAGCTTGATGTACATCTTATAGAGTACATTACATGGTGGGAATACAAAGAATCACTATTGATGTGTTTGTTTGGTCGGAAGGACTGTAGTCGGTGGGCGACGTAAGTTGGAAGGATCGTAATCGGCGGGCGACGAAGGTCAAAAGGGCCATTGTATGATGACGGAGGTCAGAAGGAAGGCATCAAGTAGAAATATAGTGATAAGTAGAGGTCAAGTGTCAGGTAGAAGTTTGAAATCAGTTGACAACCGAGGATAACTCAAATGTTTAGATGGTATTTGGGCAAAACTCTAGAGTCACTTAGAGATCGGACAAAACTATGGCGTCGCTTGAAAGTCGGGCAGAACTCTAGCATCACCTGAAAGTCGGGTAGAACTTCAGCGTCACTCGAAAATCGGGCAGAACTCCTGTGTCACTTGAAAGTCAGACGGAACTCTAGCGTCACTTGAAAGTCAGGCGGAACTCTGGCGGTGGTTGAGATGGAGCTTCTTCCCTCCTTCTCTTATTGTCTTCTCCTCTCTTCTTTCTTTGGTCCCCTCTCAAGAGAAATTAGGGGACTATTTATAGTTTTCTGAGAGTGGCATGGCCAGTAAATTGGAGGAAGATTAGGGGTGAAATGGGAGTGGTTTGAATGGACGACTAATGTTGAATATCTTGATTGTGGACCATTATATGGAATTTGAGTGCTCTAATGAAATCAAAATTTGACGATCTTGGGCTCATTGGATTCGTCTCATTGAGCCGCTCGATTTAACTATAAGAATGTCACATTTAAAAATTGTTTAGCAATCCAAATTATGGTTTGAACCTTCCAATAGTGCTTCGAGTCTTCGATTCAGACCCATTTGGGCTCAGATTGGGTTGAATTTGGTGTCGTTGGGTTTGTATTTCTGAGACGACTAGTTCAACTATAAGTTTGCTGAAATTGGAATTCAGATGATCCCAAATTTAATATTTGAAGTTTCTAACTTTGATTTTTTCCTCGAGGTTTATGTCTGATGAAGATAATTTTTTGATGACATATCAATAATCTTATTTAATCTTTACACAAAATTTATTAAGATTGTAAAATGATTTAAAGCAAAAATTGACATTCAAAATCAATAACTATGTACTCCATAAAACAAAAAGAAAATAAACTGTGAAAATAGTTCTATAAGAAAAAGAAAAAAAAAAGAATAAAGAGAAAAAATGAGTATACCTTAAAAAGTTGATATCAATTAAAAGTTAAGAATATGTTTACAATCTTATAATTAAATTCAAAAAGGATAAAATAAGGAAACTAGTACAAATAATGGTGAGAAAATGAAGCATCAATTTTAACTACTAACATATCTAATCATTAAGCAACATTATTCACTTTAAAATTTAAAGGGTAATAATTAAATCTATAACCTCTAAATTCAAATTATGTAATAACAAGGATATGTGGTAAGTGTAATTATTAGTAGGTTTCCAAAATTAGAATTATAACTTTAATAATTTTTACTACTTTTAGACCACGATGTATTATCCTATATTTTAATAATTTTAAATTATCTATTTTTACATGGATAATCATTTAATTATAATTACAAAACTTTATTTACTTGAGGAAAAGCAAGGTTTAAGTTGTAAACAATTTGATAATTGTAAATAATGTATTATTTCATGTTTATTATTTTTATTAAAAATATATTATTTTTGTTGTATTGTGTAGAAAAAATAAAAAAATGCCACAAAAATCTAAGTATCGTCATGTATTCTAGTGTTGGATAAATCAACATTGCATCACCAATACCATCAAGGACAGTATCGGAGCACCATAATGTTCACATGGCAACATAGAATTATTTATTTGACAGTGCCACAAAGGTAAAATGGTATGCTTTCCAGCACCATGATCACTCTCTTGAGGTGCCACGATGTCACAACCCATCATGCCATGGTACTAAAATTACCACTAGGGTGCTGCAGCATTAAAAAACTGGTAGCACCATAACATAGCAGTTTTACCTATAAAGACATGATCTATCAATGATGCAACACGACTATTCACTAAGTAACTAATCTAGGTCAACAAGAACTGTGATAGAGCAGAATCATCAGTGTAGCAGCATTAGTTTATTTTATAGACATTACAACACCAATCTTTCAAGCACCATAATGCTAGTTGTCTAATTTTTTGCCTATAAATAGTCATTTTGTTATGTTTTTATGTGAGCTTAGTCACTTGTATAATTTTAGTACTTTTTATAGTACTTCTTTAGATCTCTCTTAGAGTCAATTCTATGAGAGAATAGATAAGTGCTAGATAATATTATTAGATTATTTTAGTTAGTGTTTGTTGGAGAAACTATGTACATTAAGGAATAAAAAGTGTTTTTTATTAATGCAATTCACAATCTTCAAAAAACAAAAAAAGGAATAAGAAGTGTATAGGAGAAATATTGATCCTTCCTATTTATAACATTCTTTTATATTTTCATTATTTTATGGTTTAAATGAAAATAAGTTTCCTTATCTTTTTTTCCAGGTCTAGTTAATTGTCTAGTTCTGGATTATTGATGTAGTGAACATATTAAGTACTAATAAAGATTATTAGGCTACAAAGTTAAATGATGTTTTTAATATTATACTACCCTTTATTTAATTCAAATAGTATCTATATGTGTAATTTAAACCTAGTGTGATGAATTGCCTTAATGGAGGAATTTAAGAATAATAAGGAATTTTAAAATATTATATTTGCATACCTAGACATGATATAAAGAATACTAGGTTCTTAAGGAGATGACATAACTATAGGAGTTCAACATATATCCTTTTCATCCCTATAAGCTCTACAAAGATATCAGGATGTATATGCTATCACATTATAAATAAGAATTTCATTAGAAAAAGATATACAATTTACAATCATCAATCCAAAACACTTTATTTAAATATTGTATCTATTATTTTTACTATTTTCATTCAGTGATTGAATATCTATAACCAACATTTTTATTTTAGTAGGATAATTTTGTAATTAGAGTAAACAATAGTAGTTGATTTCTAGAAAGCATACTTTCTCATGAGTTTAATACCCTATTCTATCACTTTATTACTTAATTAGGAATGTAAACTTATATATAGTAAGTGGGTTTATTTTTTATATATCAAAGAAAACCTAATCGTTATTTAGGGAGATAGAGCCTTAAAACATTTTTCATAATTCAAATTACACTCCACTCCCCCTATCAGATACATGATTGGACTGTACAATCTTTAATTAATAAAAATTTGATTTATTTTCAAAATTCCTAGGCTTAAATTGGGTAACATTAATTAAATATCATACATTAAAATTATGATCATATTGCATAAATAGTTCAATTTAAAAAAAAAAAAACAAAATTGCCTATTTTAAGTAGTTGGGTTCAATGATTGTATTTTTGAAAAATAGATAATCATTATATATATTGTTCTAGTCAAATAATGTAATTAATCATAACTCAAATTTATTTCTCTCATTTTAATTAAATATTTTAATTAATTTCTAATTGAACTGACCGTATAATATGATATAAATCACATAGTATAATTATTATAAAATTAAAATTTTAATTTTTCATTTCCCATTATGTTGGTGTGAATACTTACTAAGCTAACATACATCTTATTATAAATGTTGACTCAGAAAAAAATAAAATTACATACTCTCTCAAATTAAGTCTAACCTATGCAACACTTTCCTAAGCTCTGATTCTTAGATGGTGTTTTATTTATTCTAAACCTATAATGTTCGTGATACAAACAAAAAAAGAAGTAGTATACAAAGCAGGATAATCTAAATAATTATCCAATAATTTTTGTAATCATCAAAACGCATGGTTAGGCTCCTAGATTATAATAGCATTTACCACATGTACTTTAGTTTTCTTATAAAATCTTTAGAGATTATTGATATGATTGACCATCTATTTAATTATAAATTAGAACCACCTTGTTTTCCTAGGTTACTTGGCGAGCATATGATTTCTCTTAGATACATGTTAGGCTTTGAGGTTCTGTAGCTATATTATTTATAATGCCAACTTTTGCTTTTCAATGACACAACATACACATTTACTTCTATTTTTATAAAAATAATATCATAAATGTCAGCATTGAGCAAAGGGTGGCCTATGAATAGAGCCTTAGCCTATTATTCATGTTGGCATATGGTCGATATGATGCCAAATTCTCTTAAAAAATTAGTCATGCAGATTGCATTAGTTCATTCAAAAATTTTTGAAGGAAAAATATTTTGAATTGTATTAGTTATGTGCATTTAAAGCCTTAACATATTCAATAAACCCTGGTTTGAATTTCTAAATCATAAACCTACTCCTCCTATGTAAATAATAGCTTGCTTATCTTGCATATCATTTAGACCTAAACTGATCATTTTAAAGTGTTTTTGGAATTTATTTGGCATTCCACTCAAGGCAAATATATTTCAAAAATTTTGTTGGACCTCCTTTTGAATTATTATAGGATTTTAAATGTATAAATCCTAATTTATAAAATCATGCACTTCTATAAACTAGGATCCATTCATTATTTTATAATAGTTCACATTAGTTTTTGGCTCCAAAGCTGACTAAAATCATAAGTTTCTCCCTATGGGATTAGAATCATACTATTCTAATAATCTAATCAACTTAAATTTAAATTACCATCCTATTCTAAAATATTAAATCCAAATTATATAATACATTAGAGTACTTCTGAGTTTCTCAAAATCATAGTACCCTCGAACTTTCATCCTAAGATCCATATAAACTGATCATTTATAGTCCAACCCCTACTGATGAATTCATGATTTTAAATCCTTACCTTATATCATTATAATTCAAAAAATATTTAATCATCACTTTATCCAAGATTTGTTTCTCAATATCTCATATTTGGATGTAAGTTACAATAGAGAGGCTTTCCTTTATGGGAAAATTATAACCATAGCTTAAAAGAAAATCTATTTAGTTTCAAAAAATAGAGGAAAAGAATAGTAAAATAAATAATTCTCTTAAAACCCATTTCAATTTTAAAAATGATTGTTGGATATCATTTATATCATTAGAGATAGTATGTTATTCTCTATGATACTTTGGTCATGAAATTGTTGAAATATATTTTTGTTTTGAAATTAATAGTGAAAACCCATTTTTATCATTCAAGATATTATGTTGTTAATTATGTGAAATTGATTGTAGAATGTTAAATTTCAATAATTCCTTGTAATTTAGTTTCCCACATTCCCTCCACTGACTCTATGGCCTCCATCAAGGTGACCTCTTTCTTTAAATTTTCATCCTTTAGGGCATAAATTTCATCATTAAAGTCCTAAACTTTCTTCTTAGGTAATTTACAATGGGAAAACCCTTTGTAATTAGATTCATTCACACAACAATTCATATCCTCCAATAGGGTGAGCTTCTTGATGCACTTCCTATGATTATAATTGAAGAGATATCCATAATAACAATAACATCCAAATCATTAAGTTTGATATCATTTTTTCTATCCCAAAAATCAAATTTATCTAAATTTAAATTAGGGTAACTAAGGAAAAGTTACAATTCATGCATTTAAGTCATGACCTAAGCTTATTTTAAAATCTAGCACTATCTTGAGCATGTTTGAATACTTTTAAGTTATTTAGAATATTCCAATTTATGTAGTACTTTTCTTAATTATTATAATTCTAAAATACTTTCAAAAATCTCCAAAGAATTTTTAAAAATTTTATATTATTTATGGATGTTTACTTCATATGCACGAGTATATGCTTAAATTTTCAAAAGCATTGTATGTGTCCACTCATGTTATGTATTTTTCATTATTGAAAATTTATTTTTTTATTAAAATAAAAAAATTCAATTAATTTAATTAATAAAGATTAATTTGAACTTTTGAAAGTCAAGTGTCAAGTATTAAACATTCATAACTTTTTAATAATTTATTTATTTATTTATATTTAATATTAATATTTTATCGCTTAGGTGGTAGTTACAAAAATTAATATATAAACCTATAGTACTCTTAATATTTTATGATTCATATTAACTCCAATGATGATATTTAAATGCTTGATCATCATAATTTAACCATGGGCTGACTGGTTTCCTCAATATCCCAAAATGATTACCATTTCTCTTAATTATTCTTCTAATTAAGAAATAAATATAATGTTACAATGAATTTGAAAATCCACTAAACATGGTTTCTTAAACATCCTAAGTACTTCCAAAAATACATCCAAATCTATTGGAGTCTTTGCTTTCCCATGGGTCTATATGGTTAATAAAGTTAACCATTTATGGGCCATTTGACCCATACAAATACCTTACATAATTAAACTCATCTATCATTCAACCACATTTTCAAACCATATCATATGGAATACACACATCCTAAATTACATACCCTAGCAATATAGTATTTCAGGTGCTAGGCATGGTAGTTAGTTCCAAAGATAATTTAGTTAGATGGATTGAACTTAGTAAGGGGGGGGGGGGATTGGATTTACCAAATTCTGCCTTTATTTATGTTCATACTTATATGAGTTGGATCCTCTACAGGCTTTTGCTAGTTCCTCTAAAGCATGGGTTGGATTTACTTACTGCTGGGTTGATTCATTTGGATATTATTATTATTTTATCTTTTTTTTTAAAAAGTGGTAGCAGAGATACAATTTTGTTTTCCCATCTAGGGGGTCTTATGTTTGAGGATCATCCAATCACCTTGTTTTTTTGTGCTTCATATTTTACTTCTTAGGTAGTGCATTACGTGAAATCACAATTTCTAGCATAAAGGCGTGGACTATGACTTCCTTCAATTTTAATCACAATCTTATTTTGTACTTAACATTTTTTTGTATTTGGTTATTAGCATTTCCTGTCGTTATCATTTGCTCAATAGTATTCTTTTCCATCTTGTTGATGATTTTAGCATGGCTAATTACTTATCATCCTATAGAGCTGGTAATTTGCAGATGGTTTCCATTAGAGATATTGGTATCCTTTGATTTTTTATGTTGATTAGTTATAATTCTGCACATATCCTGTTATACATGTTTTGTTGTTGTAGTATGATTTTCATGCAGATTGAAGGAAGCGAGAATTTTGTGGATAAGATGGATATTTTTGGTAAGAAGATAGTGCCAAAAGTGCTGATTTTATTCTTCATTTTTTTAGGTTTTGTCCTCTAGAATTCCTAGAATGCTATTAGGTTATTTTGTAAATTGTAGAATAGGAAAGCATCAAATCTTAAGTTTTCTTTTGATTTGTTTTATAGCATTTTCAAACTGTAGTGAGCTGAAGGTTCCCTTAGAGAACCTTGTAATCTATTTTGGTTTTAAAGTGTACGCCCCTTATGGGTTTTCCCTAAAAAAACATTACCTACCTTAGTTAGCCCAAACCTTTGGCTAGCTTGGGTCACTTAATTAGTCTAGCTCAAGTTATCCCAAATGGGTTAAAACCTATTCTAAATAAACCCAACCTACTCTTAGCCTACATATAGCCCATTATATGTAGTAACCTTGCTCGAAGACAACCCAACTAAGCTTGGCCCATCTGTGGTTGTCCATTGGCTGAAATGTTATAGAACATGACCCATATGCAATATATTTAAGCAATTTGATCAAAGTTTATGGAATTGAGCCCTCATATCCTCTTAGTCATTTACCTGTAACCTAATGGATGGTTTGAATCAAACTTAACTACTTGATGTGATGTTCTATAGCAAGAATTACATCCAAGTTCATTATATGAACCCTAAAAATACTTCAATTTTTCCTAAACGCTAGTTCCTAGTTCTAGTTTCTTAAGCTTCCCCTTTATTTGTATTAATGAGCCTTATCCATTAAAAATGGTTTTTAGGGTAGTTGATTAGAAAATTTTGCTATATAAATAAATAGTTCTATTTTCTATATTTTTAACTACATGCATTAAACTTATTAAAGTGGGATCAATTTTTATATGGAGTTAATTGAGGGCATGTTTATCATCCATAAATTTGATCAGACCAATTTGAATCCATCATTGGCCTTAATTGATTTTGACATTGAAATTAAAATTTTAATTACTTAAAATCCACAAAGGTGTAGGCTATAGAATTTAAGTGATATGTAGATGAATGTGTATGGGTTAGTTAGCCAATTACTTTACCCCCAAAAAAAAAACCCTAGTTTGTTTATGAAGATTTTCTTAGTTATAGTTCAATCACCTTTAAATTTTTTTATAAACTTCTATGTTAATTCAAATGCATTCAAAGTTTTAAGAAAACTTCCTAAGGTCCTTAGAGATCCAAGGATTTAATAGTATGATTTGAATTTAGTTGGACCATTAATTAGCAAACCCTAAAATCTTCCCCTAAGAATGACCTAGGAAATAAAAAAAAAAAAAAAAAAAAACAAGGAGAATAACTTGCAACTTGTAGTGGTGACATTTTTGTTCAAAATAATGCGCTTTAAACCATGTTAATGGGGCCCAAACTGAGAATGAGGGGGTGATTAGGATAAACATTTGGAGGAAGGAGAATTTGTTCCTAATAAGGATGTTTTAAAAATAGGAAAGTCTAAAGGTACTTTTAATGTTTCATTATTATCCCCTAATCAGAAACAAATTGCCAAAAATGTGGAGGGTTGTACCAAAGTTGGTTAGAAGAAAATTAAAAATAATAAAATGGTCTAGAATCTAGGGTCACTCGAGCTTCTAATTCTTCCAATGATTAAATCCATTATTTGGAATATTAGGTGTGTGGGTAATCTCAATTCCAGAGATAGAGTTAAAAATTTATATAGGATTCACAATATTAATGTTTTAGTTTTACTTGAGCCTTTAACTTCTTCTTCTAAGCTAGATTCAATTTGTATTTTCTTGGGTTTTGATTGGTCCTTTAGTAATTATTCTTATAAGAATTGTATTTTTTGGAAAAATTGGGTTAACATAAGCATTTTGAATGACTTCCCTCAAATTGTGCACAGTAGTATTAATTTTCTTCAATTCTCCTGTTGTGCCTTTCTTCATTTATGCTTCTTGTTCTAGAATTGAGAGGAGAATTTTGTGGAATAAAATCACTATTTTTTCTTATAATAATTTCAAGCCTTGGTTAGTTGGTGACAATCTTAATACCATAATGTCTCTGAGAGAGTTGGTGGGAACTCTCTTAACTTCAATGCTATGGAATAGTCTAATGATATGATTTTAAACTCTAACTTACATGATATTGGTTTTACTGGTAATGCTTTTACGTGGAATCAAGGTACAATATGGCAATGGATAGATCATTTTCTTTTTAATAATTTCTGAATTTTGAAGTTTCATAGTATTCACATTGAGCACTGATCTTGAACTTTAACCAATCACTTGCCTTTTCTCTTAAATATTCCATTGAACTATAATAGCAATCCTTTTTCTTTGATATTTCAAAAAATGTGGATTCTTCATGATATTTTCTTAATATTGTAAAAGAAAACTGGCATGATCCTTTGTTTCCCTTTTATAATATTGTTGGTATGACTAGATTTTGGCATAAGCTTAAGAGTCTTAAGCAGAAGCTAAATTGGTGGAACAAAATTGTTTTTATGAATTTATTTTCTAATATTATGAAATATGAGAGTCAAGTTATATTGGCTAAAAACATGTACACGAATGATCCTGCTGGTTAGAATCTTTCTTATTTGAATGAGGCCAAAGGTATCTTATTTAAACTTCAAGAACAAGAAGAAGTTTATTGGAAACAAAAAGCTGCCTCAAAATTCTTAGTTAAGGTGATAGAAATACCAAGTTTCTTCATAATAATGCTAATAATAAGAAAGGTGATAATCATATCCATAGAATTTCTAATCCCAATGGTTCTCATATTTACGATCCTGATTTGATTATTGAGTCAAGTATTGATTATTTTAAGAATGCTTTTAATAATAATTTATGTCCAGTTCTTGATTTGGATTTCTCTTTTAATCACTCTTTTATTTCTGAAGAGGATAACATGATGCTTACTAAAATTCATTCATCTAAAGAAATTTGGCTAACCATTAAAGATATGAACAAAAATTTTATTACTAGTCCATATGATTTTACTTCAAAAATTTTTCAAAAGTCTTTGTATATTATTAAAGAAGATTTAGTGAATGTGTTATTAATTTCTTCATGGGGATCTTGCACCCCAAATATCATTTCTTTAAAGAAAATGAGTTTTGTTAAAGGTCATTTTATGTTTGATAATTTTCTCTTAGACCAAGAATAAGTTCTTGATTTGGATGCTAAAATTTTGGGTGGTAATGCTATTTTCAAAATTGATATAACCAAAGCCTATGATAATCTCAACTTATCGTTTATTTATACTATGGTTAACAAATTTGGGGTCAATAATGACTTCATTAGACTCATTAAAAAATAGTATAGAACATTGCTTCTTTTCTATTATTATCAATTGCAAAAGTCATGTTTTGTAAGGTTTAGCTCATGGGCTCAAACAGGGGGACCCTTTATCCCTCACTTTGTTTATTATGTCAATGGAATTTCTATCTAGAGGCTTAATTGAGTTGTTTAGAAAACATCCTACTTTATAGTATCATACTATTGGGGGTTTCCCTATTTCTCATTTAAGCTTTACTGATGATTTTTTTATTTTTACTAATGGCTCTAGAAAAATGCTTAATATCCTTTTTAAATTTTTGGGTCTTTTTCAAATTGCTAGTGAGCTAATTTCTCACTCTAAAAAAAGCTATTTTATCACTACTAAGTCTATTTTCAATTAGACAATCAATGCTATCCAGAATAATCTTGTTTTTTTGCACAAGCATCTCCCCTTAAATATTTAAACACTCCACTCTCCAAGGATAAGAAGATATCTCAATTATTTGGGGGCATTTTTTCTAAAATTCATAAAAAGTTGTCTACTTGTGAGTTTAATTTTGTTTATTTTGGCAGTAGATTAGTACTAATCAAAAGTATTTTATGTTATATTCCTATCTATATATTTAATACTTTATATCCTACTGTGAATGTTTATAATATGTTGGAAACAATTTTCAACAAATTTTTTTGGGGTAGTAAAGAGGGGAAATCTACATTAATTTTGGATTCTTGGGATAAAAGCTCTAGTGTCCAAGATGAAGGTAAGCTTGGTTTTAAGAACTTGAGTGATATGCCCCTTAGTTTTTCAAGTAAGTTGTGGTTCAATTTAAGATCCAAAAAGGATTGTGGGATAAATTTATCATTTCCAAAAATTATGTTGGCAAGCATCCTCTTAACTATTTTTTCAAAAAAGGTGATTCTTTTATTTGGAAGAGGATGTGCTCCATAAATTGGGATGCTGATAGTTTCATTCAATGGGGTTTGGGTTTGGGTGACATTTTTTTTGGCAAGATAATTAGTTAGGTATTTCTTCAATTGACAATTTGCTCAATACCCATACTACTAGTGCCTATAAAGTGTCAGATTTTATTCATATGGGAATTAGAATGCAGACTATCTTTTAGATATGGTGCCTGATTCTATCATTTTTCTCATTATAAAAATTCATCTTCAACTTGATAAGAGTGATTGTATTTTATTTAATAAAACCAATGTTGGTAGCTTTTCATTCAAGGAAGTTTGGCACTCTTTTAAGGATTGTCAGCCTAAAAATCTTATTTTATCCACTATTTTGCAAAAAGGTATTCCTACCTCTTATTCTATTCTTATTTGGAGAATTTTTAATAATTACATGCTTGTAGATACTATTCTTTTCAAGAAGGGTTTTTGCATTGTTTCCAAATGCCAGTATTATTATCATATGGAAACTCTAAATCATGATTTTGCTGATGGGTCTATTGCTCTAAAGTTTGGTTGTTTTTAATAATGATTTTAATACCCATTTTTTGTAAAGATTATAACACTATTAAAAATATTTTGCAAAACTGGTTTTTTTATCCAAAGAATCATATTCATAATATTTTACCTGTTATTATATATTAGTTTCTTTGTAAGAGTAGGAATGAGTCGAAGTATGAGAACATCTAAATGAATGCCACAAACATTAACTTCATGGTTAAAGATAAGGTGGGACATTTATATTTGGCTAACTTGATAAATAGCAGTTCTTTTATTGGTTGTCATCAAGTTGCATAGATTTTTGGCATCAATTTTATGTATACTGCTCATTGTTATAAATAAATTATTGTTAAATATACTAAGCTTCACCAAGGTTGCTTTAAAATATTTATTGATGGGTCTTTTAAATTAGCTAAGGTTGGTAGTGGTGGTGTAATATAGGATCATAATGGCCAGATTATTGTGTCTTTTTCTAGTCCCTTAGCTGTCAATAATGGCATTATGTCTGAACTTGAGGATTTAAAATATGGTGTACAATTATGCATTTCCTTAGGGATTAGTAATCTTTGGATTGAAGTGGATGCTATGTTGGTCATTCATTACATTCTTGAGAAAGTTAATGACAATTCCATGTATTTGTATACCATCAGAGAAATTATGTAGTGGCTTTTATCTAACAATTTTTCTATTACTCACATTTATAGTGAAGCAAATTCTTCTACTAATTTTTTCATCCATTTAGGCTTCAATTTGTTGGAGTTTATGGATTTTATGGGGTCTTCTCTTCCTATCAATATTGTTGGCTTGATTAGGATTGACCATTTGGGCTTGCTATATATTAGAAGCTATTAAGCCCACTTTTTCTTTGTGGCTCCTTTGTTCATGTATGAATTTTATGTTTGTGTTTATTTTGTTCTTTTGATTTCTCTTGATCTCTTTAATATGGGTGTGTGTATTTAGCCCTTTTCTTCGTGCGGGGGTTTTTCACTCTCTGCCTGCTTCGGTTAGACAATTATGTGAAACTAGTCCTTATCCTTTTTTTTTTTATATTAGCCATCTTTTTTGGGTTATCCTGTCTACCTTTTTGATGGGTTACTTATCATTCTCTCAAGTTAGGAGGGGTTTGGTATTTCAGTGCCTGGCATTTTCTTTATATGTTACAACTTCTATTATTTATCTACAGCTTTATCTTTTTGAATGATTCTCCTTTTTTCTATTCAGTTGGGTTATTTATTCCTCTTTGGTTTGGAGGAGTTTGGTTCTTATGATGGGAACCATTTCAAGGTTTTGTTTTTTTTTTAGAATGTGCATTTTTTTCGGGAACTTTAGCAGCTGACATATTCATTTTATGCTTGTATTGCTTAGGGATATGCTTTATTTCAATATTGTTATGTCTTTTATTATAGCTTGGGTTATGAATGGCTGTTCTAATTGGTTATGTGTTCATGTGATTTCCATGAATTTACCCAACTATAACAATAATTATTTGACCATTTTTTTATGCGAGTACAAGGTGTTTAATAAGGTTTTTCAAAATGCCAAAAAAAGGGAATGTTCATTATTTATATTGGGAAGTATTCCACCTTAATTTACTTAAACTCGTATTAGTCACAACTTATATCCTGTTACAACATTAAATGTTTTTTCCATGTGCTATTATGCTTGTTTCCCTTTTGCATTGACTTTCTCTTTCACGTTCAGTTGACTGAGGTTTTTTTTGGACAAGGTTACTTCTTTTGGCTTGAAGGTTGTGTTAAATTCCTTTTTCTGGCCTTCCATTTTTGGTTGTTGCCTACTTGCAACCCTAGATTATCATTAGGTTATTTTTTAATTCTAAGTATAGGGGACCATCATCTCTTAGGTTTTATTTTAAAATTTATTGTAATTCTTTTTAGCATTAGCGAGCTAAAGGTTCCCTTTAAGGACCTTGTAACCTTCTTTTATATTCACACGTAGGCCCCTCCATGGGTTTCCTTTTACAAAAAGGAAATTCAAAAAATAAATAATTAAATATTGGCAAATCATAAAAATTAAAACCATGTTTCCTTAAACTCATAATGAGAAAGTTAATAAAGGGAAAATAAAAAGTTCTATCTAAAATAATATCAAAATCCTAATTTAGCTAATGAAATCTAAGTTAAGGGTTTAATTAATTATCTTTTGAGTATTCCCTTCATGGTGAAAAACTTTAGCTCGCTTTTTAGCTTTGGCATCCTAAGTTATGACCATATGTTTTGATTGTTAATAATCCAAGTTTATGTAGATGGTTATGCTTCTGTAGAGTTATTAAAAGGGTGCTAATATAATTTAAGTTCATGCATGTGTATAATTGTTTCATAATTATTTTAACTTCTTATCGCACTAATTAAATAAAAGTATGGCCAAACTTATGTTGCTAAAAATTGAGCAATTTTTATATAATTTCAATGTTGTGAGTGATTTATATAAACCACTTTTTATACTAAACTTGAATGTGTATAAACTCTTTTTCTTTTCTTAAATTTTAATTTATCAAGTGTACGTATATAAAATATGAAAGTAAAGGTAAAAAAAAAAGATTGTTTATCCTAAGTAAAAGGCTCCAAAAGAATGAGTCTTATTTTGATTAAAAATTATCTTAGAAACCTTCTAGGTGGATTCCTATTGCTAGAAATCCTAAATACCTAAAGTTAATAAATAATAACATTTTATTTGTGACTAGCATCAAATCTAAGTGTAAAATTCTAAGCTTATTTATGGTGGAGCCTATCACTATTTTATTTCCTGAGACCCTAGGTTATAAATAAAAGTGGCACTATAATTTATATAATTTAGATGATTATTGATCAATGTGACTGTTTAATTTATTTACTTTGATTGTGCATTAAAGCTTCTACATTTTTCTAGGTTTTTCCACATGTATGTGCTTTTGCCTGGATACACATTAGGCTCCTAGGATCAATGGAATTTATACATTAAAACACCAACAATTTACATTTCCAGTGAACTTTGCATGCATTTTAATTTTATGCAAAATACACATAAGACATGCAATGACAAGTGTGGGGCAGCCTAAGCGATGAGGCTATGCCTCATATTCATATTGGTATAGGATTGTTATATTGCCATATTTTCTTAGAAGATGATACTTTACTTTCTTTTATATAGATTTGTATTAATGCATTAAAAATATGTTTAGATGTTAAGGAAAATATTTTAAGTGAATTATTTATATAAATTTGAAGCCCCTTGCAAATTCAAAAAATCTTGATTTAATTCTTTAGATTATAAACCTTCATTCTTAAATAACAAAAATCTTACCTATCATGTATTGTAATAAAGACTTAAATTTATAGTTTTGAAGTGCTTTAGGTTGTTTAGCTGGTGTTCCACTCCTGGATGATATAAGTCCAATGGTGTTAGGCTTCTTTCTGAATTCTTTTAGGGTTTTAAGGTATAATTCCAACATCACTAATTCCTACACTTCTTTAGACTAGGTTTATATTGATATTCTATAGTGATTCATCTTTGATCTAGGCTATGAGGCATACCAAAAATCATTTGTCGTCACCCTCGTAGAATACAATCCTACCATTCTAATAAATTGATCAATTTAAACATAAAAATTATATTATGACCTAAACTATTAAATCCAAATTATAGAATAGGTTAAAGCACTTCTATTTTTTTAGAATATCATTGCTCATTACCTTTCATCTTATAATTATGAAAAGAACTACTCAACTTTTGATAAATTCTATATTTCTAATTATAGCTTGAATCATCAAAAATTTAGAAATATTTAGTCACCACTTTAATCAAGAGTTTTAATAAGAGCTTCTCATGAGATGTAATTAATATGAAGGTCTTTCCTTTATCGAGATCTAAGAACCCTATCATAAAATAAATCCTATTTTAGTTCTCTAAGATAGGGGAAATACTTTTGCGATCGCAGACAAATTTTCTTAGAACCATTTTTCATTTTTAAATCAATATTAGAATGTCATTTCCATCGTTTGAGATAGTATTCCATTCTTTATGCTATATTTAATTTTAAAAATGACAAATTCTAGATATTGTCTCCAATAGAGGATAAAACAACATATTTGTCTTTCAAGAAGATATGCTACTTACTTTGGATATTTAATTATAGGAATACAAATTTTAAAATTACATGGCATTTATTTTCCCACAAATTAGCTTGAGTTTTAATTATTTAATAATTTTAGGAATATAGAAGCTATCAACATTGAGAGCCCTCAATTAAGAAGTTAATTAAGAGTGGTCTAGTTAAAGGTTTAAAAAATACATTCAAAGACATCAAGGAAGATCCAAACCATCAAAATGGGTTGAAAATATGTTTGCAAATAGTAAATTAGTCCACATATGCATACTAATAGTAAATGGTCAACAATAACTTTCCTAAGAAGGTACTAAACCAAATGAGCTTAACATTGTTTATCCTTAACTTTAAGTTGAGTCATTAAAATAAATCTAATAGAGTCATAATAAAGATTAAAAACAAATTGCAAGCTCTATTTGGTGAATGGAAGGAATATTTTCAATGAGAATCTTGATAAATTTGCTTGGTTATTTATTTAGGTTCATGACTCAACTTTATAAAACAATTATAGGTAAAACCATATATTAACATATATCCACATGAGTTTAAAGGATGTATGGATTTCATTTCTTTTGGAGGAGGTGGACCAAGTACCATGATGTTTTACATCATATAATTAAATTAAATTGAGCTAAAAATATAAATGTAAAAGCTAAGTCTAAAGCTCAAAAAGAGATAAAAAAATATGCCCAATAATAAGAGCCTAAGAAATGGCCCATTTTTTAAAATTTTAAAATATAATTTCAAATTTAATTTATTTTACATTTTTTAGTTAGTGTTGAGATATGTTTGGCTGAAATGTATAAATGAAATGGTGCCGAAGTAAAAAATATATTAATTTCATTTTGTTGGTACTTCTCTCATTAATCACCAACCACCAATATTTCCTTCTCTTTTATTCTCCTTTTTCCATCCAAATGTTATAGTCCATTATTCTTATAAAGCATAAAAATATTGATTGATAAGTATTATAGTATTTTATTTTGAAATAAGGTATTTTATATTATAAATACTTATTTCATTGCTTGTTTAGATTTTTAGCAAAATTTTTATACTGTTTAAATATAATTATCACTCTTTTTAATTCCTACTCTAAACCTTCCTTAGAAATTTATCCCCAACTTACTGATGGGCCATGATTTGATGCTACACAAGTGCATGTTGATTAAGTAATAAATTGAATAAGAAGAGTGTTGATGCCATGAGGACAAGTGTAACCTATAAATACCCTTATTAGTGTCTACTCAACATGAAATGTTATCCTACATATTCAATATTAATGTGGCTTTTTATACACTACTAAAAATGCTATAAGTATAAGGTAACAAAAAATAAATAAGTTTTGTACTTATGATGATGAATGTTAAAGTGTATTTCTAGGTAGACTCATCAATGTTAAATGTGAATCAGAGCATATGCACCTTTAGTTCCTTGCCAAGATTGAAAGACTGTAAAGTAAGGATTTCACCCCAATAAAGTGATTTTTATCCATAGGCCCTAGAAGCCTCTCCATCATAGTTTTGGTATGAAAATTTTTCATTCGAATCCTCTTATTTATTCTATCATTCCTTTAGCAAGCTAATGAATCACACTAGGTTTTATATTCAAATATGGCCATTACATGAATTAAATTAAGATCCAAAGATATTGGACTCAATAATAAAATATCTTATACACAAGAATCTACATATGGAAAAACATGCTTCATTCACATCATCAGTACAAAATAATGGTATTAGCCAGCCTTAAAAGTTCGAGTAGGATGTTATACCTAACATAATTGTACCAAGTCTAACCAATAGGGAGGGGGATGAATTAGTAATTTAAAAATTCTCTTGGAAATTTAGAAAATTGATATAATATATTTGGCACAACGATAGATTCTCATAAAAAAATTTCAACCATAAAAAAATAAAAGTGCAAAAAATAAAAATGCAATAAAAAGTAAAGAACAGATGAACACCAAATTTTATATTGGTTTGGTCCAACTAGACCTACGTCCACTCCCTGAAGACTCATTTTTTCAAGTATTACAAAAAATCAAGGTGACTCTCTTTTTGTTCGCAAAGCAAGGCAGAGAAGCCCTTACAACAACCTCTCTTCCACCAACCCGGTGTGGTAGAGTACCGACGTCTTTTCTCACCCTCCTGGTGATTATAGAGTACCAATGACCTTTCTCACCCTCCTGGTGACAACAGAGTACTGACATCCTTTCTCACGCTCATGTTGATGGAAAAGTACCAACATCCTTTCTCACCCTCCTGGTGACAACAAAGAACTAATGTTCTTTCTCACCTGCCTGGTGATGGCAGAGTACCGGCATCTTTTTTCACCTTGTTAGTGATTCCATAGTACTGAATCTACTCCAAAGATCTTCTCTTAAGAGTGTTCAAATAAGTAGGGTAGAGATTTGAAGAACACACAAAGAGATCCTCACCTTTGAGCAACCTTGTGACCCCTTTCATAATTTCCACTTATAAGATCTCTCAAACTTCACTCCCAAACTCTCCCAAAATACTCTCTTTTTCACTCCCAAAAGAAAATTCACAACAAGAAGATAAATTATTAGTTGAACATACTCAAAACTTTCAAGTTGAGCGTACTCAAATCGTACATTATAATCATACTTCATACATAAGAATAGCTCAAAAATTTATGTACGAATCCTATATGAAACTGATTTTATACTCTATCAGTCATATATATGAACTTACATTGTATAGTACGAATAATTCAAAACTGAACAAATTCGTCTAGTATGATTTATTACGAACTCAATCAAAACACTTTGAATCATCTCTAGGAACCATATATTGTACACTATGAACATTATAAACAAATAATGATTCATTTGGTACAAAAGTGTATGAACGCATTTCATACTCTAGGAGTTTTTTGTACAAATCTAAAATCATATAGTACGATTAGTTCAAAAATTGAAGAGTTCATTTGGGATGAACTAGTACACACCCATTTCATTCTTTCTGAGTTGTCTATACGAACCCCACTTTGTATAGTATGATCACATCAAAAAATGGTGAGTATATTCAAGATGAACTTGTACACACCCATTTCATACTCTATGAGTCATATATACGTAAACATTATCGTATAGTATGAACAATACCACATTTTCCAGAGCATGATTTGCTTAACTTCATTATGTGGGAACTATCATGTCAAATCAACCAGTATGATTAGTTTTAAAAATTAAAGTTTTAACTCACTCCCCCAGTGTGTGTGTGTACGGTTACCCAATTAGAATCACACTATCTGATACTCAAGAAAAATAGAAAATATATAAACTTCAATACAAGAAACCTTAATCTAATATATGTCTTGAAGTCTTTGGCAGTCTGGAGTATGATTTCCCTGAAATTTTAGTTCACACAAACAATATAAAGAAAATATATCCAATATATATTAGGAGAAATAGTAATCACAACAATTCTATTTTGGTATCAACAAAAACTCACATGATATAAGAAAATAGTCTTAAAATCTATGTTGCAACAATCTCCCCCATTTTTATTATGACAAAAAAATTATAGTTTGAGTTAACATTAAAGGAAATTTTTCTCCTAAGCTCCCCTCAATGAGTGATCAATTTAAAAAGTAAGGGATTCCAATGAAAATCAAAACCACAACAAATTAAAAAGAACCAAAAACTGACATACACAACTAAACACACACAAAACACATATCACAACACACCCAACATACACATGCAGCATAAATAATACAAAAAAAGTTATACACACACACACACAACTAAAATTCATCAAACAACATCACACATACACAAATAAAATGCGTCAAACAACATCAAATAATAACTAATGACCCCCTCTTTTGACAACAACAAAAAGGGAAGTACCTCTTGAAAAGATAAGTTTTTATTGATAAATCACAACAGTTGATGAAGAAGAAGATTTCAAGCTATTTGCAAAGAAAAAAAAAACATCCTAATGCAAAAAAGAAAGACTCAAGTTTTAAATTAAAGATTAATTAAGATAAGATAAGTCAGCCATGTTCATTGTTCTTACTAGACATATCAAATAAAAATAATTATTATAAAAATGATGAAATAAATATTAATTAGTTTCTAATTCAATAGTGGAGATTATTGCCTATTATATGGATTTATATAAGAGATAAAAAAGATAAAGGAAAGAGCTATATGAATCTTTCAATTGGCAAAATTGTGCATTTTTTAATTTTTTGTGGCACACTTTGTGCATCTTTTTAGTTTGGGCTAATTTTGTGCCTCTTTTCACTTTGATGAACATTGAACATTTTTTTGGTTTAAACCCACAAAGGGGCCAATGTGTTAATAATTAAAAATGATTACAATGTCCTTAAGGGAGACCATCATCTCTCTAATGTCGAATGAACTACAAAACAAAGCAAAAGTAAACCTATGAGCTGATATTATCCCCTAACCAAAAAACAAGGTGACCTAGTAACATGCTAATGATGCTATAGACAATCATCCAAAAAGGAAAGAAAAAAAATATATGAGAAAGAAGGTCAATCTTTCTACAAAAGAACTTGATCATAGCTAAAAGCACTTCCACTTGAAATTTAAAGGGGCTGCAAAACAAAAAACTGTAGCAGAGAAAATAAAGGTGAAACAAAAGGAATTACCAATATTAAAGGCATAACAAAAATAAGTATAGCAAATTATGCATAATAAGAAGTGATCCATAACCTTGCCACCACATTAAACCAAATAAGGAATATAGACATATAGAGCTTAGGAAAAAAAACAAACCATGAAGCCTCACTATCATAATCCTTATGACACTCAATCCTACCAATATGATCCATCAAAAACTCCCACCCAAATGGCCCCAAAGAATAGAACAACTTTCCCACAGATCAATAGCACAAATCCTCCATGTTGACACCAACAATCAGCTAAATAAAGAGCCCCAAGCCAACCAACAAAAAAAGGCAAAATAGGGACCAAGCAATGGTCCAAAAATCATACAAGCCAATCAAAAGAAAAACAACACTCTCCAATCTTAGAACAAAATCAATATTTCCCCAAAACTAGACCAAACTCCCATGGATACCCCCCAGCCAACCTATACAACAACTTGAAGGTAAGAGAGCAACAATAAGGAAATCGATCAGAAATATAACCGGTTCAATCATAGCTCAAGTCCATATCCTCCAAAACCTCAAATAATAACAAGGTCACAGAGAAATGCCAACAGCCGTATAACTTCACCATAAAATAGAAGTATATGGAAAGGAAAATAGTTATAGAGAACCATAAAAACTTCAAAAGGAAGCTCAAACTCCACCAAACAAATGACCCAAGCCTCCACATAGAACCCCCAAGCCGACCAATAATTAAGATAACCCGATACAAATAGAGAACCAGACACCAGCTGGAAGAAAAGAACCCAACTAACCCGAGAGAAAATGAAGCAGCAACTGAGCTAAAACTCCAGGAGATGAAAGAAAAGACCCCAACAACATCACAATTAATAAAAACACCATCAACCACTAGCAGAACAGTAAAGAATGCTAGAGGAAATAAAAAAAAAACTAAAGCCTACCCAACATAAATAAACCAACAACATATTCCATACCATCACAAAGGATAGCCAAGAAAAAGCCATGAGAGAAACAACCCATAACAAAGGGTAACCCAACAGCATAAGACCCATCCAACCAAAATAGAACACAAGAAAGCAACCATGGAAAAACATAAAACCAATAAACCTAACCACCTTAAGAAATAACATAAGGAACACTAATCTTATCCAAATTTAAGAGACCCCTAACATGAAGAGGTAAATTAGAGCTGATTGAATCTTCCATGGAATCCAACCCATAGCCCCATTTGGCTATGGCCTCAGCACAAGCATTCCCCTCCACTTCAATAACAAAAAAAGAGAGGTTAAGCATGTTCAATAAATTCATAATTTCCCTTCTCAAGTAAAACATTTCAGGAGAATAGCTCTTATCATTCCTTAAAATGAACAATTGATAATAATATGAAGAACAAACCTCTACCATAATATTAAGGCCGTCACGAGATAGAAACAACAGTAAACCATAGAGAATACCAAAAGTGGTAGCAGTATTAACATCATAATTATAATGAGGACCAGCAAAACTTAAAATGTAATTACCTTTGGAGTCTCTGATGACACCACCACAACCCACCATAGTCTTAGTTTTAACATCTTCCATATTTAACTTTAAAAAATTATCGGGAGGTTTCAATTAGGAGATACTTATAGGGACATTATGACAAATATCCCCGTCCAGCTTAATCCTAAAATGCACCGCAGCAATGAGATGATTTTTGAAACTCTTAGCAAAAAGTAACTTAATATAAAAAGGTCCCTAATTTTATCCTTAACATTTTGAATAATCCTATGTTGATTCATAGCCACACCATTAAAATGAGAATTATTCCCATCCAAACATAAAATCTAAAGGATAAGAGAGGGAATAACATTCCTTATATGACCATTAGAATTCACATACCAACATTTAAGTAAAGATTTAATAAACTTATTAGCATAAAATAAATTTAAGTGCAAAATATCCTTAAAATAAGTCTCGGACTTAATAGCACAAGATCCAGAGACAAAGACATGATGCATATTGTCCATATGATAGCAACATTGGCATTTAGAAGGAAGAATGAAATCATGTTTAATCAAATTGTCATCCATAAGGATAAACTTATGTAAAATACGCCACACTAAAATAGAAATAATATAATGAATACTTATATGCCATATCATTTTGAAAATCTTAGAAGCCTCCTGATTAGCTTTAAAGGAATTCCAAACATCCTTTAAACTAAAGTTACCATCTTTAGATAAGGCACAAAACTGAACATCAAGAGAATTCATTTTTAAAGGGATCTACAAAATTTGCTTAATAATAAAATTAGGTAACACATTAGAAAGCTTCTCAACAACCCAACCATTTTCATTAAGATAATAATTAACCTTTACAGAAGCATTAGAGATAGTATTTATCATGGAATCAATGGATTGGCCTCTCAGCCAATGATCCTGCCAAAAGAAAGTTTACCACCACTTTGGCCCCAATAGATAGAAGGCTCAACCACCCATTTCACTTTGCAAAGACGATGACAAACTTTAGAATTACTTTTATTAAAGCAACACATGGTGGGATGCTTCCGCCCACAATATTTAGCATTTATAAAAGTAGCCCAAAGGCTTTTGTTAGCATATTAATTATACCATAATTTAAAGGAAAAAGAGTAAGCCAAATCCTTCAACGACTTACATACCAGAGCCCCTTCCTCACAAGTGCCACAACATTTATTCTAGGAAGATCAATGGATTTTAGAACTGTTACTAGCCCCTTTCCAAAAGAACTGCTTGAAGATTTTAGCAATGCTATTACACATAGCCTGAGTAGGAAGAAAAGTTTGAAAACTATAAACATGAATAGAACACAGAACACTTTTAATAAGAGTTAACCGACCACCAAAGTTAAGAAAGTTAGAATCCCAAGAAGAAAGTCAATTATGCCCAACCAAAATTAAATCATCAAAGAGAAAAGATCTCTTTCCACCCTTATAAAGAGGCACACCAAGATACTTTAAAGACAAACATACATGAATGAAACCAGATAAATTCTTAATAGCCATAATACAATCCAAAGAAACTTTTTTAGCAGAAATAAAGCCACATTTATGTTTTTTAAGTGACAGACCACTCACCAATACAAACTGTTGAAAAAATCTCAATAATCTATGAATCTTATTTAAAGAGGCATTAGTAAAAAAAATAAAATCATATGCAAAACATAAATGAGAAATATGAAAACCACCTAAAGGTTTAAAGTAAAGGGTAGTAAACTTCTCAAAGAGATCAGCAAGCCCTCTAGAAAGGTATTTAGTCGCATTAATAAAAAGAGCCTGAGAGATGGGATATCCTTATCTCAGGCCATGAGAAGCCATAAAGAAGCCATTAGACTTGCCATTAATAATGATAGAAAAATAAGGGCTTTTCATACAAAGCTTAATGAGATTGATAAAATTTAAATTAAAACCAAATAACTTCATAATATCATAAAGAAAATTCAAATCAATATTATCATAAGCCTTAGAAATATCAAGTTTCAAAATCATATTACCACCTCTAACTTTAACATCCAAATAATGGAAAAATTTTTGAGCCAAAAGGATATTATCAGCAATAGCACGACCTTTGACAAAACCCATTTGAAAAGGGAAATCAGTTTAGGCAAAAAAGTTGTTAATCGATTCTTCAAAATTTTTTAGATCAGTTTATAATAAAAGTTCAAAGACTAATAGGTCTAAAATCATTCCAAGAAGTGGTCGAGTTATTCTTATGAATAAGCACAATAGAAGTAGTTGTAAAAATTAGGTATAAAATTACCATAAAAGAAATCCAGAATAGGAGGAAAGAGATCATTACTAATGATTTGCCAAGTTTTCTAAAAAAATGTGGTTGTGAAATCATCAGGCCAAGCCACCGACTTAAAGTCATACTAAAAAATAGATATTTAACTTCCTCCAAAGAAGGGGGCTTAGACAAGAAAACATTATCATCATGAGAAATAAGAGAAGGAATAATATTAGGATTAATAATAGAGGAAGGGTTGAAATTTTTATTCAAATGATTTCGAAAGTGTTGAACAGTTAAGTTAGCAATTTCAACACCATCCTCCATAATAGAGCCATCAACTCGATTAATTTTGTGAATGCAATTAATGGAGCATTTCCTCTTAACTGATGCATGAAAATATTTAGTATTATTGTCACCTTGAACAAGATGTTTAACAGTATCTTTCTATCTCCAAAACATTTCCTCCTGGGCTTGAAGTTTATAGAGCCCATCTTTAGCCTCTCTCAATAAAGAAAAGCTAGCTTCAAAAGAAAATAATTGGCATTGAGTCTCCTGACAATTCACCGTACTTCCGTAATTAAAATGCTATAAAATATATTCTTAAAAACATTATGATTCCACCAATTCAGAATAAACTTAAGTCTTTTCAGCTTATACCCTAGTCTATGCATACAAGAAAAAGCATTATCTAGACGTAAAGGAGCAAGACATTTATCCTTCACCACATTCAAAAAAGAATCATGAAGTAAACACATATTTTAAAATCTAAATTGAGAAGGAAAATCTCTCTCTCACTCTAGGTTTTATTTTAATACGAAGAGGAGAATGATTAGAGAGAGTTTTGGTAAGTTGATCAACATTAGTAAAATCAAAAGAATTCAAGCAATATTCATTAAATAAAACTTGGTCTAATCTTTGCCATAAATGATCATGATGCCAAGTAAAATTATCACCAGAAAAACCAATATCAATAAGGTTATAATCCATAATCATACTATTAAAATCTTTCGCAGAATGATAGATAGGGAGAGAGCCCTCTATATGCTCAGACGTGTTGGTAATGGTATTAAAATCACCATTTATAAGCAAAGGAAGATTATATGTACTATGAAATTGAGTAATTTGATCCCATAAAATCTTTCAAGTATAACGAAAAGAAGCAGCATAAACAAAGGAAGCACAATATGAGAAATAGTATGTATATAAGAGACAGATTTAAGATTAACTTCCTCCCCTTTAACCAAATCATCCATAATAATAGGGTTCGGTTCCACCTAAAAAGAATCCAAATTTAAGGAATCATTAAGAGGGCTTGCAATTGAGAAATATTAACCACATTAACATTATGAATATGAATATAAGAATTCAATTCAATAGAAGTTAGTTCACTTTTGTGAGATGGGTTAGTAGGTTCCTTAGCCTTCCGAAGATGGGGGTGCAATTTATAAGAAGAAGATGAACCATGTCCATGAATCTTGTAATGAGAATAAAAAATCGGTAAGTTTTAAAATTTAACCTTTTGAAAATATCCATTAATTTTCAACCAATCCAAACCTCATTAAAATGCTTTTTTCAAAATATCCAGTTCAACTAAGACATGAGCTACAGATGTTCATGAGATGGAAGTTGTAGCTTGATCCATTTGCAACGGTTTACCAAAGATAAAGGCTAAGCCAAATAAAATTTGTGAATTAAAGAAATGTAATCGGAGATTAGGAAAAGAAATCCACATCGGGGTTATAGGAGATTCTTCATGCACGCAAAAATTAGGAGACCGTTTAAGCAATCTCATTTGGCAGCCCAAAATATAATAGGATCTCCTAGAAAAGATATGGTTGTTATCTATCATTACTCAATTGAATTTCTATATGACCGGAGTCCAATAAACCCACCTAAAATGATCCAGTCAATTTCAAATTCAAGAAAAACATACAAACAAAATCTAAGTTTGGCCTCTTAAGCATGAAATTTCTCACAAGAGTGATCATAAAAGGAGTAGCAAGTAGGGAAACAACCGAAGCCTCAAGCAACAAATCCAAACACCCTTTGAAGGAAGAATGCATAAAAGGTAATTTAGAGGAAGAAGATGAAGAGCCAGCTAGCAATTCCTTAAAAGATCAAGACTTTCCATTTGAAAGCACAGATAGTTATGGGATAGATAATGATGGCATCATCATCTCCCAGAAAATGCAAAACCCTAACTCACAATAATGAAACAAAATGAAGAAAACTGAAGAAATGAACAAGGAAAAGAAAAGAGCAGCAAAATCCACGAAAAAAAAGCTAAAAATGCAAAAACAATCAGCCCGAACCTAAGGAAAATTGCAAATAGAAGAAGAAGCCCTAAATTGCCTCGACGTCGCCTCAGAGCAGAGGGCAGGGAGCCATTAGGAGCATGACATTTCTACTACTATATATTGAATGGTGGCAAACATTGAGCATCTTTTTAAACTAGTGGCACATTTTAGGTATTTTTTAAACTCTGGTCTTTCCAATATAAAAAATTCTTAAAATGAATTCCAATAATTAACAAAAATAAGAACATTAAAGAATAAATAAAATAAAAATAAGACATCTATTTTTCAACAATTATAGCTAAATAATATTTATTTATAAGAACATGTAATAGATCTTCTAATCTACATCCCATCATAATTTAATTTAAAATTTTGAGAGATTAAAGTTTGTAAGTAAATTAATTTGTAGAGCAAACTAATTCAAAATTTCATTCTAGAGATCAACTACAAATGATTTGTCTATAAAAACATAAACAATTCAAGAAGAGTAATTTTAACACAAGTCAAAACATCATTCCATTTAACACTTGTGACACAAACAACCAATACATCATATCATAAAAGGAAGAATCCCAACATAGAAAAGCTAACTTATAAGATCAAAAGAAATATCTCAAGAAGAAGTACACAATCTCAAATTTAAGTACAATAAAGAAGTAACAACTAAAATCCTAAGGGGTGTTGGTCTAGAGGTGGTTGAGGGGTGAACATCATAATGTAGCTATTTATCATAGCTACTTGTGTGTTGATAGAGTCAAATTGCCCTCTAATTCATCCCATGCCTTTATTGTACCTTGCATCCTGCTAGTTTAAGTAATTCTTAATTTGATCATAACAACGATCAAATGAGATCTTAATTTGATCAACACATTGATCAAAATGAGAATATTATTGACTTGAGTGACACCTATAAGAGCTTGGTTAATTTCAAACCAATCAAAGTCAAATCTAGAGGTTATGGTGTGCGCCCTAAACCCTTCAGTCCTAATATATAGGAAGTTGCCTAAATCTTCCTTTGTTATTTCTACTCACTTGTTAAAGACATAAGAAGTCATTCTAGTGCAATCTACATTCATTCTCATGTTTGCAAGGAAAATTTGAAAAGTGTTATGTGTTGCGAATCTAATTTTAGGAAATCTAATTTTGATGATAGTAAATATTTCAATTACTTTTATTTCTCTACGACTTCCTCGCCTATTAATATTTCAGGTCCACAAGATCAAAACTATAATTTGAACCAGCTCAAGATTAGGAAGACTATGTCCTAGTCAGTTTATAATCTTTTCCTTTTATTGAGTCAATTATAAACAAAGTAGTTCCTGATGCTAAGTAACCTTGCACACACACTTGGGAGAAAATTTTTGTCTGTTGGTTGGAGTTTTCTATTTTAATCACCTCATCTGGGAGGATCCAAAAATCATCATGGATGATCAATTAAAAATAAAAACCTTAATTAGGGCATCTTAGTTAAGGCAGCCATCATTAAGCGCATCATCCTAGATGATATTCAATCGACCGGGACGATAGCCTAAAATAAAAAAGAATTAGCCGCAAGATCTATTTAGGTATCTTTAATTTTTAATCATCATCTAAGACATTGGCCTGGACGATGCAATTCAATTATGCCTAAATTAATCTGGTAATTAAGGAAAGTAATTAAGGTTTGATTGCTCGATCATATCATCTTGGATGATCTTAGAATCGATCGAGACGATCAAATCAAAAACCTTAAATATTCCTAGAAGATAAAACATCGGCCTGCTTCTATTATGGGCAATTCTCTAGATGTTATGTACTAAATTGAACTAATCGTCTAGGATGATCGTGAGATTGGACTGGAAGATCAAGTTATTTTTACATCGTCCAAACACCCATTTAGGGCAATGTTCTGGATGAAATTCTATGATTTGTAATAATAGTACAAGATGATATACTATCGACATGGAAGATATGAATAAAAACCTTCTGGTCATCCCAAACTATCTGGGTTGATTGAGCAAAATTTATGCTGATCATACAAGATGATATTTATATTGTCCTAGATGATAATGTCGGTTTGTTGCAATTAAGATCCCTTTCAAAGCTCTTCTATTTAAGACATCTTATTCTACACAAGTGATCATTTTTTGCTGTTATCTTGATCAAAGAGAGCCTAGAGGAGAGGGAGAGAAAGGGAGAGAGGGGATCTTGTGAGTGGGAGTTTGTGAGGGGTTTTACAAAGGTTTCTCCAAGCAAGGATCAAAGTCATCTTCTCTGATCGTCATCCCTTATCCTTGGAGGTTCAAGAGAGGTCCACTTCAGCAATCAATCAAGGTTCTCTTCCTGCTTCAGGAGGAAGCAAAAAAGGAGTCGGGTTCTTTGCCTCATTGGTGTCGGTGGAAATGAGGTTTTGTACAGGCTTCTCTACCTTGCTATGGGAGCAAAAGAAGAGTCACTGAGTTTATTACAATACTTGGAGGGCACCTTTGGGGAGTGGACATAGGTCGAGTTGATCGAACCACTATAAATTTATGTGTTCTTTATTACTACTTTTTCTGCATTTTATTTTTGCACTTTACATTTCTTTGTGGTGAATTTTGGTTTGGTTTGAGTTTGTGTTTTTGATTGAAAGATTTTTTAAAATACCAACTCACCCCCCCCCCCCTCTTGGTTAGCTTTGGGCTAGTTTATAAGAGATTAACATCCCTAACAAACTTTTAAGTGGTATCGTAGAAGGATTAATAAAATCAAGTTTTTAAAAACTTTTGAATTTTGATTCATGACTAACTCCAGTAATTGTAATACTATGGAAGGGTATTCTATTACATGACCACCATTGTTTGATAATATTCCTTTTGATTTTTGGAAAATCTCATGTCTATATTTTATAATCGATTTACTATCGCATGTGGATGCTTGTTAAAGATTGTTATACACCTCCGACTAGTAAAATTAATGACATTACTATTTCACTTCCTTTCACTGAATAGACTCTTAATGATAGAGATTTAGCACAATTTAATGTGAAATATTTGAACTATTTTTCCTGTGCTTTAAAATCTGAAGATTACATGTGTGTTTCAACTTGTACTACTAGTAAAGAAATTTGAGATAAATTATGTATCACTTATGAAGGAACCAAAGAACTGAAATAATTAAGGATGAATATTTAATTGCATGAATACAAACTTTTTTGTATGAAAACTAATGAATCAATTTCTAACATGTATACTAAATTTACTCAAATTATCACCTCACTGCATACTTTAGGAAAAAAACTCACAAATTATGAAAATGTTAATAAAATTTTGAGATGTTTTCCTTCCTTCTTTGATGCTAAAATTATTATAATTTCTGAATCTAAAGATTTGAATACCTATTCAATTGATAACTTACATGGATCACTGATTGCATATGAGCAAGGAGTGAATCAAAGAAACCTTGACGCAGGTGAGAAAAAGGAGAAAACTGTGGCGCTGAAGGCCAACGACACGGACACTGACTCTTCCAGGTTTGAAAGAAATGATGTTTCCTTAATCACAAGGCAATTTAAAAGCTTTCTAAGGAAGAAGCATAAGACCATCAGAAGTGGAATAAAGGTAGGTTAGCAAAAATTTTAAGAATTTTAATGATATGATCTAATTTGAATGCAGGAAGCTGGGACATGTTAAAGCTGGTTGTCATACACATAAAGCTCACTCAAGAAAGGAAAAGGGTGAGGAGAAACCCAATTTTGAAAGGGATAAGAAGAGGTTCTAAAATGTATTCTGGGTGGATTCTACATCGAACTCCTCTGAGATTGAGGCTGAAGAGGAGACAACAAACTTGTGCTTGATGGCTGATAATCATCTTGGTCAAAGTAACCAAGAAGAGGTATATGAACTAACTTACGAGCAACTACTTGATGTTTCTAAAAAATTCATGCATCATATAAGAAACTTAAGAAATTACATACTAGTTTAAAATTGAAGTTTTTAAATTTGCAAAAAGAGCATGAAATTTTACTTAAAGATCACTCTACAATCAATAACAATCACATGTCACTACTTGATGAGTTTGATGCATTAAATAAAAAAGTATATTGAATTATCTCAAGCACATGATTCCTTGAAGTCATCTCATATTGAGCTAGAAAGAGAATTTAAGAGATTAAAGAATCCCAAAGCTTTTAAAAATAATAAATCAACATTGCATGCATCACATAACTTTAAAAGGAAGCATCACCACATGAGTAGATTAGTAAATCCTTTTCCTGGTGTTAGATGTTTTTTATGTGGCATGTTAGGACATATTTCAAACACTTGCACTATTTATCATAGCACATATTGGGTATGGAGACCCAATTTGCATGATTCACAGCATAACATATATGCATTTGATTCTTCTTTCAAAAAGAAGGGACCCAAATATTATTGGGTTCCTTAATCTGATGTTTGATGATCTTATAGGCTTACTCTCATACAAGGCCTCATGAGAGCATATGGTACATGGATAGCAAATGCTTATGACACATGACTGGAGATGCTAACCAATTTGTTATGCTGGAGGCCAAGGCTAGAGGAAAGGCTACTCTTGGAGACAATACCACCAGGAAAGTGGTGGGCTCATGTATAATTGAAAACTCCAAAAAACTTTTGATTGAAAATATTTTTCTTGTAGATAGACTAAAACACAACTTGCTCAGCATCAGTCAGCTTTATGATAAGAGCTTCATCATAATATTCTTGGCAAAAACTAATATTATAAGCTTAAATAACAACATTATTTTGCAGGAAAAGCAGATCAATAATGTTTACATGCTTGACTTAAATAATATTGAATGTGCTACTTTATTTTGCTTAAAAACTATTGTTTATGAGTTATAGTTATGGCACAGGAGGTTATATCATGCAAGTATGAAAGCCCTTAGGAGAATGACCTAGATAGAGGTGTCCCCAAGCTTAAGTTATTTAAAGACCACCTTCGTGATGCTTGCCAACTAGGGAAGCAAGTTCAATCCTCTTTTCACTCCATTAAGGACATTAGCACCTCTAGACCTTTATAAGTCCTTCACATGGATTTAATTAGATATATTAGCACTGCCAGCTTAAGGGGAAAGTATGGATTTGTGATTATCGATGACTACTTGTGATTTACTTGGATTATATTTTTGTCATATAAGAATGAGTCTTTTGATGAGTTTAGATCCTTCTTCATTTGGATTCCAAAAAAGCTAGGTTGTGAGATTTTAACCATCTATAGTGACCATGGGGGAGAGTTTAATAATGAGAGATTTGGAGACTTCTTTAAGGATAAGGGGATTAGTCAAAATTTCTCAGCTCCTAGGACCCCTAAGCAGAATGGGGTAGCTGAAAGAAAGAACTGGACCTTAGTTTAAGCCGCTAGAGCCATGCTTATTGAGTATTCTCTTCCAAAGTAATTTTGGGCTGAAGTGGTAAACACAACTTGTTATGTGTTGAATAGGATGAATGTTAGAGCCAAACTTGATAAGACACCCTATGAGATCCTTAAGGGTAGGACACCTAACCATTCCAACCTCCATATCTTTTAAGGTTTTATTCCTAACAATAGGAAGTCACACTTAGGAAAATTTGACCCAAAATTTGATGGAGTGTTCTTAGGATATTCAAGTATGGGGAAATCCTTTAGGGTGTTTAATAAGAGGACTTTGGTAGTGGAGGAGACTACTCATGTAGTGTTTCATGAATCTGATCCAAAGAAGTTTAGAGTTGAGGATAAAGATGAAGTTGGAGAGATTACCCAAGGAGTTAAAAATTTGGAGAAGAGGGTAGAGCCCCAAAACACTGAAGGAGTAGGTGAGATTATCCAAGGAGTAGAAAATGCAAATTTGGAGGAAAGGGTTGAACCTACACACACCTTGCCTAGAGATTAGAGATATTATTTGAGTCATCCTAAAGAACTGATCATAGAAGACCCTTCTAAAAAGGTGTTAGGACTAGGTATGGACTTAGGAAGGAAGTGAATCACTCTGCCTTTATCTCAATGATTGAACCCACCAATATCATTCAATCCCTTTCTGATGAGATTTGGATATTAGCCATATAAAAGGAATTAAACCAATTTGTTAGAAATGATCTTTGGGAGCTTATAGAAAGACCAAAGGGAAAAAGTGTAGTTGGAACCAAATGGGACTTTAAGAATAAAATGAATGATTCTGGTGTGGTGATTTGGAATAAGGCAAGATTGGTGGCTAAGGGGTACAACCAAATAGAAGGGATTGATTTTGAGGAGACCATTTCCACTGTAGCTAGAATGGAAACCATTAGAGTACTACTAGCCTTTGCCTGTTATAAGGGATTTAAGCTTTTCCAAATAGATGTTAAGAGTGCCTTTTAAAATGGGGTTATAAAAGAGGAAGTGTTTGTAGAATAACTCCCAGGTTTTGAGAGTTCTCAATTTCTAAATCATGTTAATATGGATTAAAGCAGGCACCTAGAGCTTGGTATGAAAGATTTAACACATTCTTACTAGAGAGGGAGTTTGTTAAGGGGAGCATAGACACCACTCTTTTTCTGAGAAAGGTAGGAGATGAATTACTCATTAGTCAGATCTATGTTGATGAATGATATACTTTTTGTATCTTTTGATAGAAGGATATGTGATAATTTTTCTAAGACAATGAGTAGGGAATTTGAGATGATTATGATGGGAGATTTGTCCTACTTTTTACGGTTCAGCATAAGACAACTGGATGATGGAACCTTTCTAAATCAATCAAAGTAGATAAAAGACATCTTGAAGAAGTATGAAATAGATAAAGCTAAGCTAATTAATACTCCCATGACCTCTAGTCTTTAGTTGGATAAGGACTCAAATGAAAATTTTATTGATCAAAAGAAGTACAGATTGGAACTTTACTTTACATGACTGCTAGTCGACCTGATATAATATTTAGTGTTTATCTTTATGCTAGACTTCAAGTTGATCCTATAGAATCTCACGTGACTATAGTTATGAGAATTCATAGATATCTCTTAGGGACCCAAAACCTCGAAATCTGGTATCCTAGGTATAGCGCTTATTTTTAGATTATTGGATATTTTGATTCTAATTTTGCAGGGTGTAAGGTAGATATAAAGATCACTTTTGGGACTTGCCAATTCATAGGATAGTCTGTAGTCTCTTGGTCTAGTTTAAAGCAAAACTCTGTTGCACTTTTCATTGCTGAAGCTGAGTACATTACTTCAGGGAGTTGTGTGGCCCAAGTCCTTTAATTGAAGCAGCAAGTTCTAGATTTAGGATTACCTATAGGTATAATTTTAATCCTTTGTGACAACACTAGTGACATCTACATTTCTAAGAATCCTATCCAAAATTCAAGGACAAAGCACATAGACATAAGACATCACTTTATTAGAGATCATATGACCAAATGAGACATTGTGTTACACCATATGGCAACTAAGAATCAACTGGCTGACATCTTTACTAAACCACTGGCCTTCGACACTTTCATAACTTTAAGGACCAAATTTGGTGTGATTGATATTAATGCATGAACTTGATTCTTACTAATTTCTGATCTTTTATCTATTGTTTGTTGTTTTCTTTTAATAGTTTTTTCTTTCTTATTTTTCATCTATTTCATTTTTATTGATTTGATTTTCTTCATTATTTTATTTTTCTTTTAATCACTACTGAACTGATATCTTATGCGTTTTTAAAAATTTGTAGTCAATATTTGACATCTCTAAATTAGTTAAAGGGGGAAACAATGTTGATTGTTTCCTTCTCTCTAAGTTATTTTAGTAGTACAATTTTCTTTTTTAAACAAAAATCCTAGACTTTGAAATTGAAATCTTTTCAATCTTGATACATAATCTATCTTATATATATAATATTCAAAATCTTTATTTTACCTTTAGATATTTTTCTTGTCATTGAATTTAATATATGATATTTTATTCTATTTTATGATTCATTCTTCCTTATATTAGAGAGTGAGTTTTTTTCTCTAATTTCTAGAAGATATAATCATAGCTGAGAATATTTAAATTTTTTAAAAAAGGGATATATCTTGCAAAAAATAAATGAAATTAAAAAAAATGAGTCCACCAAAAGTAAGCTTCTTCTCTTTCAAAATTTTTAAATCTTAGAAGAATTCATATGTCAGTTAATATTTTTCAAAGGCTTGATTTTGGAATTCTAATCGTAACTAATTACTTTGATATATTATTCAAAAAAATATTTTTCTAAAACCTAGTCTTAAATGGATCTTTTTTTTCGTATACAATTGATTTTTCTGATTTAGATCCTTGTTTTCAAAAGGCGGTTTCCCCTGGAAGAAGTCTGAGTTAGGGCTAACAGGATCGATTGTTCTACCATTTTTTTGGATTTTGATGATGTTAACTCATTAATTCTTACAAAATTTTTTTAATTCAATCATATGGAGAATTTATCATATTCAAGCTTTGATTAAAAAAAACATTTATCTTTCTTTTTTTTTCTTTTTTGATGTTTTTCTTTGTTTTTCTTTTTTTCTTTTTAAGTTGATTTTCATATTTTTGGGCCTTCTCTGATCATCTCCATCCTTCCTCCGATTTGAAACTTTTTGTGACATCATCTTGAAGGATATTCATATCATTTTGGACTATCTGTTCAAGTCACTCTTGAAATTCCATCTACTGCTATTTTGACTCTTCTACTTATGACCATTCTGGATGATTCATTTTCGTCCTGAATAATCTGATCATCTTCTATTTCAATTAGCTGTAATCATCCTAGATGATCCTCCTCATCCTAGATGATCTTCATAATTTTGCTCAATTATTGGTGATCGGCCAGGACGATACACCTGTTCGTCCTAGATGATCCATGTGATAAAATTTTGCCACAACTTCAATTCGGCTGATACGATCAATTATTGTTGATCATCCTGGATGATCCACATAATCATCCCGAATGATCTTCTTTTTCAACAATCATCCAGAATGACTCCTCGGGATGATTACCTGTGTCTTATCATCATGGATGATATCTGATCATCCTGGACGATATTACCTTTCTAACCAATCATCATGGACACAATTATTACACCAGATCATCCTGGATGATTTTGCGATCATTCCAGATGATCGGTTTGATTCTTTTTAAACTGAGGCTCTCAAATAGATTTTATCTCACAATCCTTCTTAAAATCTCTTATGCTCTTACTAACTCTATGTTTTCTTGATTATGGCCAGCAGAAAAAAGTCTCAGATTCCTTCTGGAAGCTCCTCGAGGGAAAATCTAGACCCTCGATTCATTGAGGTGGATGATCAAGCCACCTATCTAAGGTATAAGTTGGCCAGGATCACTATATCCCAAACTGTCAACTCGCACATTCTTTCCTATCCTATCCTTGATCAGTTTGCTCACACTTCTCTCACTTTCCTCCTTACTCTTACCATCCCATTTAATTTAAAGCTACTTTTTGAATTTTTTGCTAACCTTCACATCAATTCCTCTTTTACTGCCCTTCAATCCTTTGTGAATATACAACCTATCAAAATTACTTATGAATAATGTTAAGAGCTCCTGTAATTATCTACCACAGGAGACAAACTCCAAACCCTATGTTCAGATCCTGACTATGACTGGGCTCTGGCCAATCACTTCTTAAGGAACACTAGTACTCCCTTTCACGTTGGAGAGTCTAGCACCTTACTCAAATATGCTAGGACAATCCAATATGTCCTTCGCACCTCTATTCTTCTAAAAGCTGGTGATCGTGTTCATATCATTCCACTCCTTTTAATCACCATTTTCAACATTTTGGCCCATCATGAATTTAATGCCTCTGATTTGATTTTTTTATACATTGAGTATATGACTAGTATTTGAGATATAGGATATAGGAGGAATCCCAATATTATCTTAGGATATATTATTGCCTATGTACTATAATCCAAATATAACCTCTAATATCCTGCCCCTCTAAATTTTTAGCTTTCCTTCTACTCAAATAACTCCTTCCATACTCTTTACAGTACTTATCTTCACCCAGGGCATGAGGAAGCTAAGGGAGCTGAGGAGGATGCAGCACCTGCACCTGTTCCTGCACTTGCTCTGCTATGTCAGCACTCTCAGCTAGATCAGCTGGTGGAGAGATTCGATCGGTGGGAGGCACGGTTCAAGAACTACATTGCTATATAGGAGAAGCAACATGCTAAGGATGTTGCTTGCTTTGATGCTTACGTGGCTCACCAGTAGCACCAGCACGACCAAGATATGGCCTGGTTCAGAGAGCAGTTTGTGACTCTTTTCAGTCACTTTTAGCCGACGCCACCACCACCTCCTCCTTCGGATGATCAGGGGCCATCTTTCTTTTAGTGTATTTTTCTTATGATGATTTTTCTATGTTATAATTTGTCCTTTTAAGTAGCTTCTATTTCTATTTATGTTTTGTTCCCTCCTCCTTTTTGTGATGTGAAAAGGGGGAGAAGTTGTATTATCTTTTATGCATTCTGATAGTTATACTATTTTTTGTACCGTGTTAGTTTTCTAATAAAATTTGAACTTCCTATTTCACTGTTACTTTTTTTATGTGATACTTCAATTTAACTTTTATTTTGTGTTTGCCATCATTAAAAAGGGAGAGATTATTGCTAATTTGATTTCAGGAAATCTAATTTTAATGATAGCAAACATTTCAAATAATTCTATTTCTCTATGACTACCTTTCTTACTAACATTTTAGGTCCACAAGATAAAAACTACAGTTTGAACCAGCTTAAGATTGGGTAGACTATGTCTGAGTTAGTTTGTAATCTTTTTCTCTTCATGAGTCAATTATAAACAAGGTGGTTCCTGATGCTAAGTAACCTTACACACACACACACTCAGGAAAAAATTTTTGTCTGTTATTCAGAGTTTTCTATTTTGATCACATTGTCCGAGATGATCGAAAAATCAACATGGTTGATCAGTTAAAATTAGAAATCCTAATTAGGGTGTCCTAATTAAGGCGGCTGTCATTAAACACATCATCTTGGACGATATTCAATAGGTCGGGATGATAGGCTCAAATAAAAAAAATTAGCCGATAGATCTTTTTAGGTATCTTTAATTTTTAATCATCATCCAGGACATCGGCCTGGATGATGCAGTTCAATTATGCCTAAATTAATTCGGTAACTAAGGAAATTAATTAACTTTTGATTGCTCAATTATATCATCCTAGATGATCTAAGGAACAGTTGGGATGATCAATTCAAAACCCATAGTTGTACCTAAATAATAAAACATCAGCTTACTTCTTTTCTGGGAGATACTCTGGATGATATGTACTGAATTGAACTAATAATCCAAAATGATAGTGAGATCAGCCTGGATGATAAAGTTATTTTTACATCATCCAGATACCCATTCAAGGTGATGTTCTAGATGAAATTCTATGATTTATACTAATCATATAGGACGATATACTATCAGCCTGGATGATATGAATAAAAACCTTATGATCATCCCAAATCATTTGGGCTGATTGAGCAAAATTTGAGCTGATTGTACAAGATGATATTTATATCATCCTAGACGATAATGTTGGTTTATTGTAATTAAGAGCCCTTTTGAAGCTCTTCTATTTAAGACCTCTTATTTTACCCAAGTGATTATCTTTTGTTGTTGTCTTGATCTGATAGAGCCTAGAGGAGTAAAAGAGAGAAATGAAGAGAGAGAGGATCTTGTGAGGGGGAGTTTAAGATGGGTTTCATAAAGGTTGATACAAGCAAGGATCAAAGTTATATTCTCTAATCATGGTCCCTTGTCCTTGGAGGTTCGAGAGAGGTCCACTTTAGTAATGAACCAAGGTTCTCTACCTACTTCGAGAGGAAGCAAAAGGAGACGGGTTCTCTGCCTCATTGATGTCGGTGGAAAGGAGGTTTGTACAGGCTTCTTCGCCTTGCTATGGGAGAAAAAGGAGTCTCTGAGTTTAGTGCAATACTCGGAGGGCACCTTATTGGAGTGGATGTAGCTCGAGTTGACTGAACCACTATAAGTTCATGTGTTCTTTATTACTGCTTTTTCCGCACTTTAAATTTCTTTGTGGTGAATTTTGGTTCAATTTGAGTTTGTGTTTTTGATTGAAAGATTTTTTAAAACACTAATTCCCCCCCCCCCCCTCTTAGTTGGCCTTGCCTTGGGCTAGTTCATAAGGGATTAACATCTCTAACGAACTTTCATTATGATGATTAACATAAATTTTGGTTAGGATAATAAAGAATTAAGTTGAGGCAAAAAGAGGCATAACTGGGAAGTTAAAGTATGTTTGAATTAGAAGATGGGAGGGGGTAATCTTAGCTTCAAAGTAATGACCATAGGATACCTCGTTTTCTTTTGAAAATAAGTTCTTGTCTCTACTAGAGCGAAAGGAAGAGCCCTTGGAAGTTCATGGATGCTTGATACTACTAACCATTTCTAAAGCTTGGACTTGAGAAGGTTTGAGATTGAATAGGATTGTGAAGAGAAGCCATCGACTACCTTTCAATTTAAAGAAAAATGAACTATTATATAGTACAAAAACTCGTTCATTTGTACAATTTTAAAATTATACGAGACAAAAATAATTTCATACAAATGAATGGAAACATCCAAAAATGAAATAACATTAATACTTACCAAAGAAAAAAGAACAAACATAAAATAGAGAAACAAATAACAACTAACTAACAAATAATGAAACAAAAACAAACACATTATTATAAAAGAAATCCAAATTTGTAGAAATTCAATTTTAAGCATTAAGATCCATCACACCTAATATGGTTCTTATGGTGCTAAATGCTTCAAAAGCTAGTGATTTTGGGAAAATATATGCAAGTTGATTCTCAAGACCAACATGGAGTAATTCAATTCCTTATTTAGCCACATGATCTCTAATGAAGTAATGACTTATATCTATATACTTGGTTATGGAATATTGAATAGGATTCTTTGAAATGCATTTGGCACTTATATTATCTTAAAAATATGGAATAATAACAATAGAAATCCTAAATCAATATGTTATTATTTTAACCAAAGAACCTGTGCCATACAACTAACTAAGTCAATGCATTATACTTTAGTAGTAGAAATGGCTACTGAATTCTATTTTTTTCTATACAAACAAACTAAAGAGTTTCCTATAAATTAATAAGGCCCAAAAGTACTTTTCCAATCAACCCTACACCCAACAAAATTTAAATTAAAATATCCAATGATTTTAAAAGAAGAGTTATGCTTAAGATACCAAATTTCTAATTTTTAAGTTTCAAAAAGATATCTTCTCATAACTGTAGTAAAAATGTGTTTCCTTTGGATTAGATTGAAATCTAGAAAATAAATACTTAATATAATATATGGTATGCTAGTAGTTAAGTAATATAATGATCTAATTATTCCGTAAATTTCTTTTAATCAATAGATTTTCTCTTAGAGTCCTTATCTAACTGCACTGAGGAACTCACTAGTGTATTTACTAGTTTAGTACTATCCATTTCAAATTTCTTAAGGATGTCCTTAATATACTTTGAATGACTTAAAAATATTCCATATGCATTTTGCTGAATGCTAAAACTAAGAAAATAACTCAAGTCTCATATCAAACTCATTTCAAACTCACTACTCATTATTTTTAAAAAATCATCAAAAATATTTATTGGTAGATCCAAATAAGATTTTATTAACATATATCTGAACAATGAGTATGTCATCTCTTATACTTTTTAAGAAGAGAGTGGTATCCACACTTCCTTTAATAATTGATCTTTCTAATAGTTAAGTGCTTAACCTCTCATACCAAGCCCTAGGTGTCTATGTTAGTCTATACAATGCATTTTTCAATTTAAACACAACATTTTAAAATTTTAAAACTTTGAGGTTTCTCAACATAAACATCCTCTTATATTTCCCTATTAAGAAAGGCAATCTTAACATCCATTTGAAATAATTTAAAATCTTTAAAATAGGCAAATACTAGTAATACCCTTATCACTCCATGTTTGGCTACAGGGGAAAAAATTTCTTCAAAATCAATCCCTTCTATTTAATTATACCTCTTATCCACCAATCATGCCTTATTTCTAATCATAACATCTGAATCATTCATTTTATTTTTGAACACCCACTTAGTTCCAACAACACTTTAATCCTTAGGCCTTTTAATCAATTCCCAAACACCATTTCTAACAAATTGATTCAATTCTTCTTGCTTGGCCAAAATCAAAATTCATCAAAAAGTGATTGATTTATATTAGTGGGTTCAATCATTGATATAAAGGTAGAATGGTTCACTTCTTTGCTAAGAATATGTCTAGTTCTATTACCCTCACTTGGTTCTCCTAAAATCAATTTTTTAGTGTAACTCTTAAAAATTTTTCATTATTTAGGCTAAGTGTTTTATATCCCAACATTATCTTCCAAATTTATCTTTTCAAATCCTTGAGAGATATCATCAATATGTTCTTCCTCCAACCTTATCTCTTCTAAAATACTAGATTCATCAAAAACTACATATGTTGTCTCCTCCACTACAAAAGTTCTCTTGTTAAAAATCCTATATGATTTGCCAACACTATAATATCCTAAAAAAATTCATTCATTAGATTTAAGATCAAAAACCATTATTATGAATCAACACATTACATCCAAAAATATGCAAATATGAAAGATTAGGTGTTCTACCCTTATGAAGTTCATAAGGTTTCTTATTTAAATTGGGTCTAATGTATAATTTATTCATAACATAACAAGACGTAGTTACTGCTTAAAAAAAAAAGTGAATCTTGAAAAATCATCAATGATTACATACCCAAAAAACTTTACCTCATAAACTTTTTGTGATAATTAGTCCAAAAAGATTCATGTGAATGATTTCTAGTGGTTTACTATTTCTAAGATCTCTAATTGAATTAAAGAAGGACTTCACCTATTTTCCTAATTGACTTGCATCACACAAGTGATCCTTAGTGAAGTTTAGTTTGGGTATCCCTCTAGTCAATTCTTTCTAGGTTATCTTCTTAAGATTTTTAATACTCATGTGAGAAAGTCTTTTATGCCATAACCATGATTCATCTGCAATTGTTTTGAGACAAAAAGTATTAAAAGATTTAATAAAATTTAAATTAAGCATGCATATATTATTTATCCTATTTTCATGTAACACATCAATTCCATTTTGGCTTATTATGTAGCTTGTAGAAAAAAGTTTAACTCTATAACCCTTATCATAAAGCTGACTAATACTCAATAAGTTATTCTTTATTCCTTCAACCAATAACGCAATCTCAATAATGAAATTATTCTTGATGCCAATCATACATGTACCTATCACTTTCATTATGTTATTATCTCTATTGTCACTTTGACTCCATTCCTGGCTTTCAGCGATATGAATTGTGTTGTATCTCCAGTCATATGCTTTGAACATCCACTATCCAGATACCAAATGCTCTCACAAGGACTTGTATGAGAGCATTTCTACAAAGTAATCAAATGTTAGACTTGGAAACACAAATGAATTTGGGCACCTCTTGGCAATGATAGTCTAAATGCATATTTGATATGTTGTATTTTATGCTTCTTAGGTCTCTATACTAGATGTGCTTTATTATGAATTGTATATGTGTGAGAGATATGACCAATCATTCAACATGAAAAACATTTAACTCTATAAAAAGGATTTACAAATTTATGTGAGTTATATTACCTTTTCCTAGGTTTTTAAATTTTATGCTTATGATCAAGATTATAAAATTGTTCAAGTCTTGATGCTGCCCTATTTTCCTCAAGAGCTTTTAGTTACTTTTTATGATAGTAGTTTGCACTTTTCAAAATAGCATTGCCAACCCTTAACTCATGTTCTCTTTAATTTGTTTCATCTATAAACACCTTACATTAATTTTCAAGATCAGTATAAGATGTTTTTAATAAATCATATTTCTTGTTCTAAATATTAAATTCATGTAATAATTTCATGTGATTGTTATTAATAGATGCATGATTATTCCTAAGGATTTCATGCTCTTTTTGTAAATTTAAATATTCTATGTTCAATTGGCCATTCAATTTTTTGAGTTTTCTATATGCAGTATGGATTTTCTCAGAAGCTTTAAATAACTCAACATAGGATCAAATTTAATGGTCTGCCATTAAACACAAGTTTGTGACTTCCTCTTCTATTTTTATTTTTGAGGAATTTAAAGCTGAGTCCACCCAGAATGCTCTCTACAGACTTTTCTTGCCCTTCCCAACATTGGTTTTCTCCTCAACTTTCTCCTTGATAGGATTAACTTTGAGATTCAGGCAATCAGAGTTTATATTTCTAGGCTTCCTATATTCATACCAAATTATGTTATTAAAAAATTTTGCATTTTTATGGAACTTACTTTATTTCACTGCTGACATCTTTGTTGCCTTTTCATTGGAAACTTTTGAATTGCCTCATCATGAGTGCAATATCATCTTCATCCTCAAAGTTGTGACTGGTGACTTTTCTAGTCATCCACTTTCAATGTAATATTGTTCTCCTTCCACTTATCACCTTCATCAATCTATATTTGAGTCACTTCTTATTTATAAGCAATTAGTGATCCCAGTAGATTATCAATAGAATAAATAGTTAGGTCTTTTGACTCGGTTATGATAGTTATCATTGCATCTTAAGTAGTGTGTAAATAATGTAGAATTTTATTAACTTTTTTAGAATTTGTCAGTTCCGTACCTAAAATATGCAATGAGGTGACTATATGTGTAAAATGAGTATACATGTCAGTAATTGATTAATTTGATTTCATGCAAAAAGTTCATAGTTATGTACAATAATGTTCAATGTAAACTATTTCACCTCATTAGTTCCTTCATACATTATGAAAAGTTTATCCCAAATATTTTTTCCTATTTTACAGGTTGAAACATGTATATAGTCCTTAGATTTTAGGGCATAGAAAAAATAGTTTAAACATTTAGCATTTAAGTGAGTTAGTTTTTTTTTTCCTATATTGTCCAATCAGTAAACAATGTTTTAGTCCTAATGCCATTAATAAGTCTAGTGGGTTTAGTGTAACCTTCCTATATTAAAATCAACATGCGATAGTCAAGCGATTGAAAAAAAGTAGACATGCGAGTTTTCCAAAAGTCAAAAGGAATGTTATCAAATAGTCGTGGTCTAGTGATTGAATATTCTTCATGAGTGGTATGGTTTCCAAAAGTAGTCATAATCATTTTAAAAAATTTGTCTAAATTTTAATTTTTGAAAATAGATCTGATACAACTTGAAAGTTTGAGTAGGTTATTATACCTAACAAAATTATCCAAAGGCTAACCATTAGGGGGGGAAATTGGTAATTTAAAAATATTTTTGGTAATTTAGAAAAGAGATTTAATATATTTGGCATAATGATAGATTCTCACAACAGATTTTTTAATCATAGAAAAATAATAGAGTATAAAATAAAAATGCAATAAAATGAAAAGAATAAATGAACACCAAATTTTATAATGGTTCAGTCCAACTAGACGTACGACTACTCCATGAAGACTCCTTCTTTAGGTATTGCACTAAATCAAAGTGACTCTCCTTTCACTCCCACAGCAAGTTGAAGAAGCCCTTACAACAACCTCTCTGTCACCAACCCGATGTGGTAAATTACTAACATCCTTTCTCACCCTCTTGGTGATGGCAGAGTACAAATGTCCTTTCTCACCCTCCTGATGATGATAGAGTACTAATGTCCTTTCTCAACCTCCTTGTTATGTAGAGTAACTTCATCCTTTCTCAGCCTCCTAGTGATAGTTAAGTATCGGATCTACTCCAAAGATCTTATCTCAAGAGTCTTTAAAGAAGTTGGATAGAGATTTGAAGAACAAACAAAGAGATCCTCATATTTGGGCAGCCTTATGAACCCTTTCATAATTTCCATTTGCAAGATCTCTCAAACATGACTCCCAAACACTCTCCCAAAACACTCTCCTCTTCACTCCCAAGAAAAAATTTTCATCAAGAAGATAGATTGTTAGTTTTTTAGGACACTTATATATGAAAGGCAAGAAACACTATTTAGAAAACTAAAAATTTTAAGTCAAATGTACTCAGATTATATAATATGATCATACTTTATACAAATGAACAGTTCAAAAATCCATGTACAATTTTGTACGAACCTGGTTTTGTATTATGTGAGTTATATAAATGAACTTATATCGTACAACATGTAAAATTCAAAACTAAATAAGTTTGTCCGGTACAGTTTTGTACGAGCTCAATTCGTAAAATGTGAATCATCTATACAAACTATATATCATACAACATGAATATTTTAAACAAATCATACTTCATTTGGTATAAACATGGATGATCCAATTTCAAACTCTAGGAGTCATCTGTGTGAACCTAAAATTATACAGTACGATCAGTTCAAAAATTGAATAGATTATTTGGGATGAACTGGTACGCACCCATTTCGTACTCTGGAGTCATATGTATAAACCCACTTTATACAATACAATCAATTCAAAAAATGGTGAGTTTATTCATGATAAATTGGTACGTACCTATTTTATACTCTATGAGTCATCTGTATAAAAACATTATCATACAATACGAATAATATAACATTTTCCAGAGCATGATTTGCTTAACTTTGTTATGGAGGAACTATCATGTCAAATCATCCAGTATAATTTAAAAATCATATAATATAATTAGTTTTAAAAATTAAAGTTTTGATTAACTCCCCCAGTGTGTGTGTGCACAGTTACTTAAATACAATCACACTATCTCAGACTCTAGAAAAATACAAAAAGCATATACTTAATTATAAGAAATCCTAATCTAATCTTTGTTGAAGTCTTCGACAATCTGGAGTATGATTTTGTTGAAATGTTAGTACATACAAAAGAAAAAAATAAAGAAAATATATCCAATGTATGTTAGGAGAAAAAGTAATCACAATAATAATATCTTGGTATCATCAAAAACTTATATGATATAAGAAAAATAGTCTTTAAATCTAAGTTGCAACAATCTTCTCCTTTTTGATGATGATAAAATAACTACGATTTGAGTTAACACTAAATGCAATTTTTCTCCTAAGATCCCCCTCAATGAGTGATAAATTTAAAAAGCAAGGGATTCCAATAAAAATCAAAACCACAACAAATTAAAAAGAACTAAAGATAAACATATACAACTAAACACACACACAACACATATCACAACACACCCAATACACACATAAACCAAATAAATCACACAAAAATATATATACACACATACATAACTATAATACATCAAACAACATGACACATACAACTAAAAAACATCAAACAATAACTAATGTCTCTCCCTTTTGACAACAACAAAAAGGAAAGTACCTCTTGAAAAGATAAGTTTCTGTTGATAAATCAAAATAGATGACGAGGAAGAAGATTTTAAGCTATTTGCAAAGACAAAATTAATATCCTAATGCTAAAAAGAAAGTCTCAATATTTAAATTAAATAATAATTAAGATAATAAAAGTCAACTAGGTTCACTGTTTGTTCTAGATTTATCAAATAAAAAACTTTATTGAAAAAATGATGAAATAAAGATTAATTAGTTTCTAATTTAATAGTAGATATTATTGTTGATTATATGGATTTGTATAAGACATAGAAAGATAGCAGAAAGAACTATATGAATATTTAAATTGGTGACATTACACTTCTTTTAATTTTTTTGTGGCACACTTTGTCCATCTTTTCAGTTTGGACTAATTTTGTGCTTCTTTTCACTTTGACGAATATTGCACATCTTTTTAAACTAGCAATACATTTTGTGCATCTTTTCAACTCTAGCATGATTTGTTTATCTTTTTATAATTTTGGTCTTTCCAATATCAAAAAATCTTAAAACAAATTCCAATAAATAATAAAAATAAATATATTGAAGAATAAATAAAATAAAAATAAGACATTTATTTTACAATAATTATAGCTAAATAATATTTATATTTAAGAACATGAAATTGATCTTCTAATCTATATCTAATCATAATTTAATTTAAAGTTTTGAGAGATTAAATTTTGCAAGGAAATTAATTTGTAGGGCAAAGTAATTCAAAATTTCATTCTATAGATTAACTACAAATGATTTGTCTCTAAAAACATAAACCATTCATAAAGAGTAATTTCAACACAACTCAAAACATCATTCCATTTAACACTTGAAATAAATATAACCAATACATCATATCATAAAAGGAAGAATTACAACAAAGAAAAGCCAACATATAAGATCAAAAGAAACATCTCAACAAGAAGTACAAAATCTTAACAATAATTATAATAGAGAAGTAACAACTAAAATTCTAAGGGGCCTTGGTTTAGAGGTGGCTGAGGGGTGAATATCGTAAAGTATCTATTTATCAGAGCTACTTGCATTTTGATAGAGTCAAATTATCCTCTAATTCATCTCATGTTTTCTTTGTACCTCACATCCTACTAGTTTAGGTGATTCTCAATTTGATCAAAACATTGATCAAAATAAGATTCCAGTTTATCAAAAATACTGAACCATTTCTTTATAGAAATTATAATCGGGTTCAGGAGTATGTGCAGGTGTTGGAGTAGGAGCACCTTCATCTCCCTCAGATTCTTCTCCTTTAGATCCATGATCTCAGTTAAAAAGTGCACGAAAAGAAGTATCAGTAAAGTAAATAGGAAGCTGAATAGGAGGATCATAATGGATCAGGTTGTACTTTTTTTTTAAATGTAGGCAACTAAATGTCCTAAAGCCAGAAAGACAAAGATTAGTTTGAATTTCAAAAAAACTATTTTTAAGAAAGACAAAAATTTATTTACCAAGAAGAGTAATTCACCCGGATCAAAACACATTTTATTCAAAGAACTTCAAGCATTGGGTCCGGTGAAAGAACTACTTAGAAGGAAGATGGCTGAACACAAAGAGAAGAACGGTATGAGAGGTTCTTCTTCCCTTTTATCTCACTAAAATGCAAGAGGTTTCTCCCATGGATAACAACATAGCAAAGAGATACTTGAAGAAGAAGCAAATGATCATAAAGTTTGGCATGTTAATACCATTGATTTCTGACGTTAGAAGTTGGAAAAAGCTTTTGGAATATCGTTCAATGATATTCTTAAGTTATTTTTGGAAATAATTATTGAATTGTTATTTTCTTTTTAACTTTAGTTTTCTTTTTTTTTCTTTTAATTTGTTATTTTAAACTTTGTCTAAATGATTATGGGATCTTTACTAATTCTTATTTTCTAATTGGATGGGAACTCTGGGATACTAATCAACCCTCGGGTTGTCTTAAACTTTGATATCCCCTACATCTCAATAGTTTCAAAATAGGAGATAGTGGATTTCATATCATTTATAATAAGTTTAACTTAACAAATTTAGTTTCAATAAGGTCCCTTTTTCTTGTTGAAAAAGGAATCATTTGCTTCTTTTACCTAGTTTGTATTAGGTTGACAACTTTTTTTATTTTAATGCAATTTATGCATTTCTTCAAAAAAAAAAAAAAAATCACATGATATAAGAAACATAATCTTGAAATCTAAGTTGTAACAAGCCATTGAAATGATTTTGCAAAAAAACATATTTTATTATAAATAATATCAAAAGAAACAAGAGATTAAGTGGAGAAAATATCATTGAAATAAGTGTTTGTATGAATTCCAAATAGTGGATGATTCCAGGAGTCATTTCCTTTAAGCACCTCACTCTCCACTCTAAATTATCCCCTCTTTTTTATTTTGTATAAAAAATAGATGGCCATCCTTCAACAAAATGAAAAGAAAACTATTTATACTTAATAAAAGAAATGATTCAGGAACCATGGTGCTTGAATGTTGGCTTTGTAACATTACATGAATGAACTAGTGACTTGGTACTCAATTCTAGTCTTTTCTACAAAGTTGGGCTGAATAAATGTGACATTTCTATAGTGAACTGCTCAAACTCTTTTACCACAATGTTGTAGATAATTTGGCACCGTGGCGCCACCATGCCACTATAGTGTTTCATAAAAGATTACGCTACAGTGCACCATAAGGTGATTTAGACCTGGAACACTCTAGATGTCACTTCCAGGGCATTGAGTTATTAACAAATGATAGAGCATAGTGGTATCAGGAAGTTTGAACTTGTGGTGTTGTGGAATGATGGAGCTGTAATGCTTGACGAAGTGGCATTATAGTGATGAATTAATTTACAAATTTCTTGAACCAAGTGGCACTACGTGCTCCACTATGGCACTGGGGCATTGACGGCACTACAGTGTAGAAGGTTGGCACATCATGGCGCTAGTGCCAACTTTGCAAGTTTGTGCCTTTTTCTGAGATTTCTTGCACAACATCAACTATAATATATATTCTCACTAGAATGTTTTCATAAAACACTAATATAATTTTTTCTTAACACCTACATATATCCCAAATGGAATCGTTGACCATCTATGGCCTCATAACCACTCAAAATCCTTCTTATAAGTTCACGAAGAAATTAGGGAAGAGTAGTTCTTAGTCATTTTCCCTTTTCTTCTTTAATGCTTAAACCCCACAAAACACATGAACCTATTTCAATCATAATTTAATATTTTTAGATCATCCTCCATTATCATTTATCATACTATAATAGAATCCTAAAAGATAAAGTTGAAATTATCCAAAACGAACCAAATCTAGTTTAATTTTAGAATTCTTTCCACGAGCATTTTTAAGTCACAAACTCTAGGTGACATTGATAGGTAGCATTTAGTAGCATTTTCCATAGTTAGATCTTTGTATTTTACAAGTTAGATTTACATAATATTATGAAATGCCCTATGCTATTTTAAATATATATTTTTATGTTATTAAACACTTATTCGTATGGTTTTTTATTTCATGAAATGGTAAAAAATGTAAATTTTATTATTACTAAGAATAATGCATACTGGAGAGGTTTTAGGACTTTTTAGAGTTAAGGTTCCTTATTTGGAGCTCAAGTGTTAGCCTTAGGAGTTCAAGCCCTAGGCCTGAGGTCTCAGTTAAAAATTTTAGGTGTCAAAGCACCAAACCTAAAATATTTAGGTGTCAAAGCCCTAGGCTTGAGCTCAAATGTTGGACCTGACAGAGGATCAACATGGGGAAATCATCTGTTTTAATTGGGAAACATGTTAAGAAGAAGAAGAAGAAGAAGTTCATTGAATGTATCATGGGCTTTAAGGTTGTTAAAGAATTCAAATATCTTTGGATTAAAGTAGCATTAAGGAGATTAGTAGCAGCAGACTTCCATTTCATCATTAAAAAGGCTTTCAGATTAGTTGATGTTTTGGGATCCAAGTTCATTTCTCTGGCTGGAAAGTTTACTCTTACAAAATCTATTTCTTATCCATTTGGTCTTTTATTGTACACTTGCTCTTGTTCCAAAAGGTGTGCTAAATGAATTGGATAAGATTTGTAGGAATTTCATATGGAAAAAAAAAAGGGTGGGAAACTTGGTCTTCAATATGTAAGCTGAAAAAATTTATGCATGCCAGAAAATTTGGGCAAACGTGGTATCCATTCTTGATCTAATATGGCTGGGACCATAAGAGAAAAGTTGGGTTGGAAGTTAATCCATGATAAGGAATCATTGCTTTTTAAAATGATTGGAGTGAAGTATGGCTTTGTTGGTGGAGAGCTTGTCGATAGAAGGAGTTCTTCTTGTAAAATTATTGGAAATGGTATATTTTTTCTGAAAAATGTGATTAGATGGAAGGTTGGTAATGGATGCTATATTGATGTTTATGATGACATTTGGATCTGGGATAAAAGGTTGAATAAATGGCCTACATTTATGTCTATTATGGAATAAGAATACATGATGGTAGATAATCTAATGGTTGATAGTAAATGGAATATAAATAAGTTAAAATCACTCTTTGGGAACGATCATATTTGTTTAATTTTTCATTTTCCAATTAATTTGGAAAGAGGAGAAGATTTTATTGAATTTATTTATCTAAATCCTGGTTGTTCTATCTCAGCTCTAGCTTACAAGGCACCCATCTAAGAAAATTCAGATTTCTTATATTGGGAATGTTTTAAAAGGATTAAACTTAAACCTCGGGTGGAAGTTTTTTGGTGGCACATCTTCAATAATTCAATACCAACATTTCATTTCTTTATAATAGAAGAATCTAAGAGGACTTTGGATGTCTAAGAGGTTGCAATGAGAAGGAAGGACTGGATCATGTCACAGTCAAGTGTTTGAAGCTGATGGAGGTGGTAAATTATCTCATTAAATGGGGGTTTGGTTTCCCTAATTTTTATTCATTTCTTGAATGTTGGAATTGGATGGACAAATATGCTAATGAACATAGTTTCATTATTAATATTTACTGTAATTCAGTATACTTCTCTTGGCGTGCCAGAAATAAAGTTCTTCATGGAAGTAAAGATGATAGTGCCATAATGATTTCTACTAATTCAGTAAGCTATGCTTAAATCTCTTTTAAGTTTGACAAAGTTAAATCGGGCATCTGGGGTACTAATCAGTCGAATAGACTGTTGGATCGTTGGTACCCTCCCCCTCTCGATTAAAACAAAATTAATGTGGATGCATCCTTGTTGAAATCATACAAAGCAAGAGTTGGAGGTGTAATTCGAGAAAGAAAAGGAAGGTTTCTTTTGGGTTATGGGCATACCTGTATTCATTGGGATGTCTCTTATCTAGAACTTTTGGCAGTAAATATCATAAAGGAAATCAAAAAGATTGGATGGGAAGTTACAAAGGGATAATTATTGAAGGTGATAACCAGAACACATCAAATTTTTATAAGAATAGTGCGGCAATTGGAGGGAAGATCTTCATTTCATAAAGGATTTTAATTATATAGTTTTTAATTGGGTTAATGGAGGTTGTAATAAGCTGGCCAATTTATGTGCCAAATATGCTCTTTTGAGTAACTTTTTTTGGGATGATTTTTCTTCTAATAAGGTTCGTCCTACATTTATGCAATTGTTAAATAAGGAATCGGGTTCTAGTTTGTAATAGTTTCATTTCTCATTTAATGCAAGTTATTTGCTTTCTCCAAAAAAAAAGCACCAAACCCAATATCAAGGTGCCAAATTCCTACCACTTATGCACCCAACATAATAATTTTTTGGAGTTTTAATATAAAGTTAGCACTTGGATCCTAATTATTATATTTTTTAGCTTAAAAATAGAGAACTAGGTGTTTTTGCACACAAACTCGATAAATAGGTACCCTGATGGATTTCATGCTTGATTTGACTTAAATTGGAGGTGATTTCTCCCTTTATTAAAGTAGTTTTTCTAAGGATACTTAAGCAACAACTTTAGGGTTTTGGGGGCTTATTTTAGTAGCTTTTGGATAACATTTTAAGATTACAGAGAGATCCCTTGGAAGGAGACTTTGTTGGCAGCTATGGTTAACAAAATAGATAAAGATTTTGATGATACAAAGCAAGAGCTTCACCCAAAGAATTTTCATTAGAATTTTATTTCTTATTTCTCTTTTTTCCATGTTATTTATCTTGCATTTCATTCCTTCAAAATATAATGTGATAATATACTTCTAGAGGTTGGACGTAATGAATACAAATTCTATGGATCTAATTAATCCAATGTTTTTTTTTTGTTTAATTCTTATTATTGAGTATTATTTTCCCAAGCTTCACGAAAAATACTTTATCTTCTCCCAATTAAAAAATTTGGTGGTTTGTTCAAAATTTAGAGGTAGAGAATGTACTCATTTTGGATAAAATACTTTAATGAAGCATATGATGAATATATATATATATATATATATATATGTAATTAAAACCTACAAAGGGGCCTACGCATTAATATCGAAAAAGAAATTACATAGTCCTTATAGGAGATCATCAGCTCACTAATGCTCTTATGAGGTACAAAACAAATCAAAATAAACTCTACGAGCCGATTTTCTCCGCTAAATGAAAATACATATCTCCCTAGTAACATTCTAACGATGCTATAGGAAAGCATCCAAAAATGAAAGATAATATAAATGGAGTGATGCCCAATCTTTCTACAAAAAATCATAAAGGAAGCCAACATAATCTTCACCTCCAGAGGGAAACAAAATGGAAGGCTATACCAATAAAAAATATAAGTTAAACAGTAGCAGTAATATAAATGACAGGAAGGAAAATAGTAGTAGAAACAAAAACTGCTCCAAATAAAGCTGATCCTGAAATTAAAACTTAAAGAGCTCAGAATACACAAAATATAATAAGCCTCGTTCAAAAAATCCACAAGCCACTCAATCTTACCTTCAGAATCACCCAAAACCATCTTGGCAAAACTCATCCAGCAAAACATAATACTCCCACAAAAATAGCGCAGATTCACCATAATCCCAACAATATAATCCATACCAGACCCCCAAAGCTAGATAAGCTGATTGAAAAACATCAACCAAGTGACACACAACTAGAGCCTACAATCAACATCCACACAAACATTAGGATATAATAACCAGGTGCTAAAAACCAAACCAACAGCAGCCCTATCATAACACTCAGCCATAACCCCACGGTTACCTCCGGCACTCCAAATAATGAAGGCAGGAGAGCAACAATGGGACAGACCATCAGCACCGTAACCTGAGAAATCATGGCTCAAGTCTAAAATAACCAGGATAATAGCTAAACAAGAGAGATCATAATAATGGCAGCAACTAAAAGTAATTAAACAAAAAATGAAAAACTAGATAAAAATACCATGATTGATCCAGCACGCAGAACCCCATAACCTGGGGAAAAACTCAGTCATATATAGAAAAACATTAGTCCAACAGTTCATCCCATCAGCATAAGGGTCAATCCCCCACCAAGAAGTAGAAAAGGATATCTAGAAATCAAGACCAAGATGTAGAGGAACCTCCACATCACAGAAAGCCCAACCAACATAAACATTGAACCAGGGAAGGAATAAAACCATCACAACGCCCCAGAAATCCAGTAGGAGAAAGCAGGAAGCCCAGAAGTATAAGAAGACCCAGCAAACAAAGATCCAAATAAAGAAAACAAAACCAAGTAACAACCAAGAGACAAAATAGTTAAGTTCTAACATAAGGAAAACCAAAAGCATCAAGATTAAGCAAACCACGAAGTGGCACAAGGCTAGTGGACCAAATAATATCAGTAAAACTATTAAGGTTACAACGCCACATAGCAATCCAAGAAGCACAGGCATTACCATCCTTGCTAACATGGTGAAATGAGTAGTTCAAAAATAGCATCGACTTTTTTTTTTAATTTCTCTAACCAGATGGAAGAAATTTGGAGAACAACACCTCTCTTCAATAGCTTGAAAAGATGGAAATCAAACTCAGAATTAACTTCAATGTGCAAATTAGTTAAGTTAAGAGGGATGCACAATTGAATACCATAGAGAATGGATATAGTGATAGTAGTAGAATAGTTACCATTATGAACCGGACCCATAAAAGCAATAATAAGGCAGCCATTACTATCCCAAATAGCACCACCACAACTACCAGATAAATCAGTATTATTTCCCTCCACATTCAACTTAAAGAAGTTAATGGGTTTTTTCTCCAAAAGATAATATTAGAAACAGAAGGAGCATCATCTAAGTTTAACCCTAAAGCAGTTCCAATAAAGTAATAGTTTTTAAAATTCTTAAGAGAAAGAAGATTAACAGTCACAAGAGCTAAAACCTTATCCTTCACCTTTTGAATAACATTAAGATGGCTCATTCTCACATTATTGAAAAGGGTTTCATTCCTTTCGAACCAAAGAAACCAAAGAATGACGGAAGGAATAACATTACAAATGTGACCTTTAGCATTAATAAACCAAGAGTTAAGCATAGATTTAAGAGAAGAATGAGAGTTAAAGAAATTTAATTGAGACAAATGATCCAAATGAGCCCAAGTTCAAACAACAACATGACCATATATAAAAATATGATGCATATTCTCCATATGAAAACAACATTGACACTTTGAAGCTAAGGTAAAACCGTTTTTAATAAGATTATCATCTGTAGGAATAGATCTATTTAAGACTCTCCAAACAAAAGTATAAATAGTAGAAGGAATGCTCTTATGCAAAATATTATTGAAAATGTTATAAATATTTCTTTTATCTCTAAAAGTATGCCATGCACTCTTTAAGTGAAAACCACCATCTTTGTAAAGATCACATAAAATGATATCTTTAGAAGAAGCATTGATATGCAAGTTTAAAATACAATGGAGGATGCAATTAGGAATCTCATTACAAAGCTTATCATAGTCCAAAAAATTATCATTAAAAAAGGAATTAACCTTGACCAAAGAAGTAGAGAAAGAATTTAAAATAGAGTCAATAGTGTTTACCTAACCAACGGTCTTGCCAAAACAAAATATTACCATCACCAAGGCCCCAAGAAATAAAGGGCTCCACCTCCCATTTTATCTTGCAAATTCTTTTCCAAACTTTAGAATCACGTTGTTTAGAAGAATAATTAGTAGGATGCTTACCAATATAATACTTATAAATCATAAAATTTGCCCAAAGACTATCATTAGTGAAAGTTCATTAGGGATGTTAAGCCCTATAAAACTGGCCCAAGGCTAACCAAGAGGGGGGGGGGTGAATTGGTATTTTAAAAAATTCTTTAGGCAAATCACGAATAAAAACCAAATCACCACAAAAAAATAAGTTCGGAAGAAAATAAATACGGAAGCCGTAAAAAATAAGAACACAAGAGTTTATAGTGGTTCAGTCACTCGACTTACGTCCACTCCTCGGAGGAGCCCTCCGAGTATTGCACTACAATCGTGTCTCTCCTTTAGCCCCCACAGCTAGGTGGAGAAGCCTTTACAAACACCTCTTTTTTCCACACCCGATAAGGTAGAGAACCTTCCTCCTAAAACTTACCTCTACCAACCCTTCCAAGGACAAGAGACTCTAAGGAAGAAGAAGTGGAACGATTCTTGGAGCAACCCTTGTGAATCCCCTCATAAGCTCCCCCTCACAAGATCCTCTCTCTCTCTCCCTCTCTCTCTCTCCTTTAGGTTTTCTCAGGTCTAGACAGCGGCCAAGGATGTTCAAAAATGTTGAACAAGAGCTTTTAAATAGAAGAGCTTCAAAGGACCTCATTAATTGCAAGTTGCCGACTATATCGTCCAGAATGATATGGAAATCATCCTGGCCAATCAGTAAAAATTCCATGAGATCGGCCAGAGCATCACCCTGAATGCAAACTGGATGATCAGTTCAAATCAGAGGAAAATCGTCCAGAGCATCGCCCTGAATTTAAGCTGTCCGATTCAGATCGTCCAGGGGTAACTAAAGTTTTTTTACTAGATCGTCCCGAGTGATCCTGATATAGTCCAGGACGATGTGATCGTATCAATCTTCCTTAATTACTACCTTGATTGTCTGATCAATTAAGGCATAATTTGTGAATATTGTCCAGGCCGATCCTAGATCGTCCTAGCCGATTACCAAAAATACAGAATACCTTAATTATTTATGACGAAAATTTCTTTCTATTTTGAGCCTATTATCCTGGCCGATACATGTATCGTCCAGGCCAATTTGCTAATGACGGCTGCTTAATTAAGAACCCCTCATTAGATTTTCTGTTTTAAGCCAGATCGTCAAGGCCGATGTAAATATCATCCTGGCCGATTTGAGTAAAAACATAAATTCTAAGTCTCTCAAGTGTGTGTGTGTGTGTAGGGTTACTTTGCGTTAGTCACACCAAAGATTATAATTAACTCAAGAAGGGAAAAATAAAATTTCAGACTGACTCAACCATAATCTACCGCATCTTGAGCTGGTTCCGATTTCCGTTCGATCTTTGAGTCCTGAAAAGTCAGTAGAAAAAAGCAATCATAGTAAAATAAGGTTTTCTTGCTATCATCAAAATCATAATAAAAAAACATGTTTGTAACAATCTCCCCCTTTTTGATGATGGAAAACATATCAAAAATTAATTCTAACTAAACAAGCTTTCACCAGAGCAAGTACAAACATACTAAATAAGAGCAAGTACAAATACACTAATCAAGAGTAAGTATAAACACACTACTTCCCCTTTTGACATCTCAAAAAGGAGGAGGAAACAACCAAAAATAATGAAGAAAAAAAACATAAGACAGAAACAGGAAGCAATCCACAAAAAATAGAAACTACAACTAAAAAAATGAGGGATCTTGATCATCAGATGGAGGTGGAGGTGGTGGAGCCTACTGAAAGTAGCTAGCTAGCGTAGTAAACTGAGCATTGAACCAGGCTATGTCCTAGTCGTGCTACTGCTGCTGGTGAGTAATATAGCTGTCGACTAAGTCCTCTGTGTGGTGTTGCTCGTAGCGGGCAATGTCCTCAGAATGTTGCTGCTCCTGTGCAACAACGTAAGCATCGAGTTGGGTATCCCAACGATAAAATCTCACCACTAACTTGTCAAACTGTGAGTACTGTCTAAGAGGGGTAGGATCAAGAACGGGAGCAGAAGCGGGAGCCTCCTCCTCCTCAGCCCCCCGAGGTTCCTCATCCCCTGGGTGAAGACGAGTATTGTGAAGGATATTGAAGGAACTGTTTGAGTAGAAGAGAGTTGGGAGGTTGGGAGGAGCAGGATATTGAAGTTGATATTTGGTTTCAAGGATATAGGCTATGAGGTGTCCTAAAGCCAGATTGGGTTTCCTCTTATGACTTGGATCGCGGATTGTGGTTAAATGATCAATGTACCAAAAAATTAAGTCAGCAGTATTAAATTCTCTGTGAGCCATGATGTAAAAAGTAGTCAGATAAAGTAGAAGAGTGATGTGGATTCGGTCCCCAGCTTTTGGAATAATGGAGGTTCGAATGACATGCTGAATTGTCTTAGCATCTTTGACTAAAGAGCTAGTATCTCCAACATGAAAAGGTGCATTGGTCTGGAGAAGGAAATGATTTACCATGGGCCAGTCAAAGTCAGGATCTGAGACGATTATATGCATCTTATCCCCGGTGGTGGATAGTTGTAAAAGTTCAACACAGTCCTGATATATGATTTCGACCGGGCGTCGATTCACATAGGAGGTCAGGGATGTGAAAGTAGGATTTATGCGAAGATTTGCGAATGAAAGGGGACAGCGAGAGAAAGAATGAAACAAAGAGAAGTGTGAGCAAAGAGATCCATTACCGGATACGAAAGGTGGACAGGATTGATGACTATGGAGACAGTTATCCCACATTCTTTATATCGATGGTAAGCAGCTTCATCTTCTGCCTCCCTGAAACGAGGATCAATCCTAGCCCTCGAAAAACTCCTAGAAGTTTGTCGGACTCACTTCCCACCAGCCATAGCAAGAAACCAGTAAGAAAACATAATAGAAGAAGAAGGTTGAGGTGAAAATAATGGCTGGAATGGCCTGAATTTAAAGAAACGGCCATATCGTCCAGGACGATCGCATAATCATCCAGGATGATTTGGTTCAATTATTTCGTACAGGCTGATTGGTCAAAAAGGCTGTCCAATTTGCCCGGCCGATTAGATATCGGCCAGGATGATTAAACACAGGCGATCGCCCTGAGGAGTCAAGCTGGACGACCGTTGAAAAAGTATATCGTCCGGGCCGATCACATGTATCATCTAGGACGATGCACAATAATTGATCGTACTGGCCCAAGTTAAAACGTTTTAAATCTATGCCACGTGTATCGTCCAGGACGAACAGTGGATCGGCCATGACGATTGTTCAATAATGGATCGTCTGGGGCCAATTTTAAGGATTTAAATGTGCTAACACGTGGATCATCCAGGACGATCTAGTGTATCGGCCAGGACAATGACCATAAATGCATCTGCCAGGATGAAAATTGTATCGGCCAAGACAATAAAAAAAAAGATTATAATAGAGTTCGATCATATCGGCCAGGACGATAATGGATCATCCGGGATGATGTGTTACAGAAAGCTTAGAAAAGGTTCAACAGAAGGAATTTTGAAGAAATTTTCCTATCGTCCAGGATGATATAAGAATCATCCAGAATGATGTGACAAGAATTTTGAAAATCATGGAAAGATGGAGATGATCAGTAAAAACCTTAAACGAAAAAGAAAACAAAATAAAAACAAAACAAAAACAAACACGATTTTTTTTTTTGTTTTTAGCAGAGCAAGCATATGACAAATTTTCCAAATAATTTAAAATTTAAATATTTGAAAGATCAATGAGTTAACAATGTCATAATCTGAAAATGATATAAAATCCGATCATGTTTACCCTACCTCGGACTTCTTTTAGGATAAAAATTATCTTTTGAAAATAAGAGGGCTAACTCAGAATAAATTGGATAAAAAGAAGATCCGTTCAAACCTTGGTTACAAACAAAATATCTTATAAAATAGTATACCAAAGTAATTTGTCTCTTTCCTGGAATTTGAAATCAAGCCTTTGAAAATATTAAATAACCCATGAGTCCTTCTAAGTTTTAAAAGTTTTGAAAAGAAAGGATAGCTTGCATTTAGTGGGCTCATTTTATGCCTCTTGTCACTTTGATTGGCTCTTTGAGCATTTTTTTATTTTTGATACACATTTGTGTATATAGTTTTCTTTTCAATTTGGCGTCATTGGCCTCTTTCCTTTTTAATTTTTGCAAGCTAAAAACTCTTTAACAAACCTTTTAAAAAAGTTCTTAGTTGTGATTATATCTTCTAGATATTAGAGAAGATGGGCTCTCTTTCTAACATAGAGAAGAATAAGCCACAAAGTAAAAATCAAAATCATATGATAAGTGCAACGACAAGATTTCAACTAACTTGAAGGATATATAAGAACTTTGGATCATATATATAAGATAGATTATTATAACAAAAAGAAAAAAAGATCTTGATTTCAAAAAGTATTTGTTAAAATGAGATAGACTTTTTGTTTTAGAAAAGAAAATTATATCACTAAAAGAGGTTAGAGGGAGGGAAACCATCAACGGTGTTTTCTCCCTTTAACCGATTTAGAAATGCTAATCATTGTCCATAAATTTTCAAAGTTTAAACAAAGAAAAATCATCATAAAGAAAACAAAAGTAAAAAGGACTAGAACAAAAAAAAACTATCACAAAAACAAAACATAGCAATACTCAAGATGTAATTCAAGAATCCGTTAAGCAGTAAATTTAAGCAGTTATGAGTTGCGAGCCTCTGTTTGTCCAAGTATCCTATGCCCTCACGAGGTCTTTGGTGAGAGCAATCCTGCAATAATCAACAGTTGTCTAACTTAGGAACCCAAATTGGTTTGAGTCCCTTCTCATAAAAAGTAGAGTGTAATGCATGTGTGCTATGCTGTGAATTATGCAATTTTAATCTCTACACCCAGTGTGTACTACGGTGAACAGTGCAAGTGTGTGAGATGTGTCCTAGCATGCCACATGAAAAACATTTAACTCCAGGAAAATGATTTCTTCTCTGACTTGGGTAATAATGCCTATTCCTAGGTTTTGGCTTTGGATTCAAAGTGGGAGTCTTTCAATTTCCCTTAAGTGAGTCTAAATCATTTTTAAGCCTGAAGTTATTATTTTTTAAGACATCATTATCAACCCTCAAATCTTTTTCTATCTTCTTAGAATTCTTAAAATCAGATTTAAGTGAGGTGTGTGAAACTTTTAATGCATCAGGTTTATCAATTAATTCCAAATGCTTTTTGTTTAAATCATCAAATTTATCAACTAGAGCCATGTGATTTGAATCAATCGTAGAATGATCTTTGAGAATAATTTCATATTCTTTTTGTAAATTCAAAAGTTCTAACTTTAAACAAGCATGAGCATTCTTGAGCTTTTTGTATGAAGCATGAATTTTCTCACAAATTTTAAACAATTGATCATAAGTTTATTTACATACCTCTTCATCATCGCTTTTCTCAAGATGATCTTCCCTCATTAAGCACAAGTTTGTTGTCTCTTCCTCCGATTCAGTCTCAGAGGAATCTGATGCAGATTCTGCCTAGAACGCTTTTTGAACTTTTTTCTTATCCTTCCTGAACTTGGATTTCTCCTCACCCTTTTCCTTTTCTTTGCTCGAGTGATCTTGAAGTGTAGGACAATCGGCTTTCACATGTTCAGGCTTCCTGCATTCATAACAAACAACATCAGAAGATCCTTTAGAATATTTGTTATCCTTACCTTTCTCCAATGATGCTTTTGCTTCTTCCTTAGAAAGTTTCTGAATTGCCTTGAGATAAAGGCAACTTCATCGCTCTCAGACCTGGAAGAATCGGAGTCAGATTTGTGTGCCTTCAGTGCCACCATTTTCTCTTTCTTTTTCTCACCTGCATCAAGATTTCTTTGATTCACCCCTTGCTCGTAAACAATGAGTGAGCCATGTAAGTTGTCAATCGAATACGTGTTCAAATCCTTAGATTCAGTTATAGCAGTAATTTTTGCATCAAAAGAGGAAGGCAAACATCATAAAATCTTGTTTACTTTTTCAAAATTTGAAAAATCTCTTCCTAAGGCATGCAAGCAAGTAACAATCTGAGGGTTCTTAATTTAAGCAGCTGTCATTAGCAATCGTCCTAGTATGATACATGTATTCGGCCAGGAATGTATAGGCTCAAAACAGAAAGAAATTGGCTGCCATAAAACAATTAAGGTAGTTCTATATTTTGGTAATCGGCCAGGACGATCTAGGACTCGGCCTGGAATAATATTCAAAGATTTATGTCTTAATTGATCAAAACAAATCAAGGTATATAATTAAGGATGATTGATATTGAATCACATTCGTCCCCCTGGATAAATCAGATTTGGCCAGGGGAGATAGAAAAAAAAATCCCGCCCCCAGGGCCCGATCTAGACTTACTTCCTAGAAAATCTGATCGGCCAGCTTTGAATTCAGGGCGATGCTCTGGACAATTTTTCTCTGATTTGAACTTGATTGGCCGGGACGCATCGTGAAGATTGTTAGGAGAACAAATGCCAATTTTCTAATCGTCCCAGTTTACATTCAGGGCGATGCTCTGGCCGAATCTCATGGATTTTGTACTAGATCGAACCAGATGATTTCCATATCATCCGACTATATAGTCGGCAACTTACAATTAATGAGAGCCTTTGAAACGTCTTCTATTTAATGAGCTCTTATTCACATTTTTGAACATTCCTTGGCTGCTGTCTTGACCTGAGAAAACCTAAAGTAGAGAGAGGAGAGGCGAGAGGGAGAGAGAGAGAGACACGCAAGAGGAGAGAGAGAGAGACGAGGATCTTGGAGGGGGAAGCTTATGAGGGGATTCATAAGGGTTGGCTCCAAGCGTTGTTCCACTTCTTACTTCCTGTAGTCTCTTATCCTGGAAGGGTTGGGAGAGGTAAATTCCAGCAAGCGTCGATGGTTCTCTGCCTGATTCAGGAGGAAGCAAATGAGGAAGGTTTCTCGTGCCTTGCGGGTGTGGCAAAAAGAAGGTGTTGTAAAGGCTCTTCTCGCCTAACTTGTGGGGTGCTAAAGTGAGAGTTAACGATTGTAAGTGCACAATACTTGAAGAGGGCACATGCCTCGCTAATCGGGAAGTGGACGTAGGTCGAGTTGACCGAACCACTATAATCTCTAGTGTTTTCTTATTTTTTACTTGCTTCCGCAATTATTTCTTCCACACTTATTTTTTGTGTGATTTGGTTTGTATTCTGCTTTTGCCTAAGAATTTTTAAAAGTAGCCATTCCCCCCACCTCATGGTTAGCCTGTGGCCAGTTCTATAGGAGATTAACATCCCCTAACAAACTTTCAGTGGTATCAGAGCGGGATTCATAAAAAACTAAGTTTTGAAATTTTTTGACATTAGATCCATGGCTAATCTTGGGAATCGTAAAATACACCGGAAGAGGTACTTTATTAACCGACCACCTTGTTTGATAATATCCCATTTTGATTTTTGGAAAACTTGGTTATGTTTACATTTTACAATCTACTGATTATCGCATGTGGATATGCTTGTTACGAGGTATACACCTCGCAACTGCGTAAACTAACGACAATTACTATATCCACTTCCGTTTACTAATGGACTTTAGATGATAGGGATTTGGCTCAATTGAATGCAAAATATCCTTAATTATTTTTTCTGTCTTTAAAATCAGGAAGACTACATGCATATTTCACTTGCAAAACTGGTAAAGAGAATTTGGGATAAAATTGTGTTCACTTATGAAGGCAGCTAATGAAGTTAAATACTCCGTTTGAACATCTCTTGCATGACTAAACTTTTTTGTAATGAAACCTCATGAATCAAATTTCTGAAAATGTATTATGAGATTTTA
>NW_021320116.1:178238-189309 GCF_001605985.2 Dendrobium catenatum
TTACACGATTTTTTTTTTATCTTACATGAATTTAATTTTTAATTATACCCAAATAACATAATAAACAAGCCTTTATCCTATTCTCAAATATTTATTTCAGAAAAGATATGCTGTAATGAATTATAAATATATATCCCATGACAATTGAAAGAGTCGAGGCTCCAAATTAGAAAATTAAAATGATAAAACATTATTTTCTATAAAGAAAAAAAAAATTAAGTGCAGCTTTTATGTCATTGATTTAATTACTTATAAAAGGGGAAACAAGTGCCTTTTTTATTTTAAAATTTAGAGCATTATGTTAATTACTGTCATGTAATTAAGAAACAATATATAATAAGACAAACAAAACATCTACAACATTTTATTACAACACAGTAAAAGAATACGAGACATTTAGAAAGCTTTTCCAAAACGAATAAAATTCATCATTACTTCTTCCTGACGGCAATAATAACTTCCCTTTCCAAAATCAAAATTGCAAAATATTTAATTTTTAGAAACAGAAATCATTTTAAATAGTTGATGTAATTATATGAAGAAAGAAAGAGTGGTAACTTATTTTTATATGAAATTAAAAGGAATGGTTTTTTAGTCTTGTAAACAATAAAGAAGAAGAAGAACAAATACCTGCATGCAATAGAGATGACAAACGAGCAGGGAATTTTGTACGAGCTGCACTAGGGCTGGGTTCGTTTAAGCAAACTGGAGCAGGGATGAGCCTTGAGTATTCCGGAATTGGGAGATTTCACAAACAAGAGGAGATTTCACGAATGAGAAAAAAAAAATGACGGGAGAGAGGGAGTTCGGTTTGTGCATGAATGAGAAGGAGTTGTGGGAGAGGGACTGGGGAGGAAGTTTTTTTTTTTTTTTTTTTTTTTGTCTGTGCATGAATGAGGAGTTGCCAACTGCAGGAGAGATGGGCTGTTTTGGGTTGAGGGAGAGTGGGTGGTTATGGGTTGTTGTTGAACCCTTTGATCGTGGACCGCTCGTTGGACATTTGAAGACCTTAATGATTTCAGAATTCAGTGATCTTGGGCTCATTGGATTCGTCTCGTCGAGCCGTTCGATTCGAGTATAAGCTCGTCAAAATCGAAGACTGTTTGGTAACTCAAATTGCGGTTTGAACCTTCCAACAGCGCTTTGAGCCCTTGATTTGGACTCATTTGGGCTCGGATTGGGTTGATCTTAGTGTCGTTGGGTTTGTATTCCTGAGACGCTCAGTTTGACTATAGTTTACTGAATCGGAGTTGGGATGGTCTCCGAATTAATTTTTGAAGTTTCCAAACTTGATTTTGCATCGAGATTCGTGCCCGATTAAGATAATTTTTGACGATGTATCAATTATTATTATATATTATACTTGTGATGAGGTCAAAACGGGTTAATCGAAGCCATTGAAATTGAATTCAATTTGAGTTAATTTGATTTGATTTCATTTCGATTGGTGTAGCAAATTTTGGTTTAAAAGAATTGATTTGAGGTTGAATTAGAATTGGATTGAATTGATTTTGATTCGGGCTGAGTGGTAAGTTCGAGTCGATGCTACGTCATTAGGTGTCCACCTAAAGAAATCCTAAAAGGGACGTCTACACTAGGCTACGAATACCTAGGTGCTAGAATTGAATCCGGTGAAATTGACCTCGACTAATGAGGTCAACAAATATGACCCTCTACTATTATTAGATCAGCGGGCTACTTGCAACCGTTTGAAGATACTTGTGTTGGCTACAAGTCTTCAGTATTTCTGCAGAGATGATAGGTGAAACATCTCTTCAACTAAACATTCTTTGACTCTACATAATCATTCAATTTTCTACATTTCATATCACAGTTGGGGTCTTTTGTTGATGACGTATCGGTTGATTTCCTTTGTACATCAAGACACCTTTATATCAAACTGTTAGAGCCATTGAAGTCAGTAAATATAAGATTTTTAATTATGCTCGGCCAACAAAACTCTTGGCCTCGACGAGGTGAATGTTCTTCTATATTTATTTGGGGCCTATCGTTCTTACAACTTCTCAGTCACCTCTACTTTAGGGGTTGTATTGTATTTGTGTCCACAGGGAATTCATTATACTAGTTATATGCTCGCTGTTATTATCCACAAGAATCATATAATATGTACTTATTCATATGCTCATTATTATCAACTGCAAGGGTGACCTAACCACTAGTATGAGCTTTTTCATTATCACCCGTAGTTGGATCACTGTAGCCTAACGGACTTCCTACAATCACTTGTAGATGTTTTGCATTTGTTGCAAATTAACCATTTCTATTTGCAGGGTATTGGTGTACTTGCTAGATACATGCTTGTAAATGATTATAACTTCTTCAGATGTACTTGATTAGCCATTTAGTACATACCAGTTATTACTGTTGGTATGGTTGAATGTACTTATAGGGTACTATTATTGTTGATTATATGAATACCCTAGTGTTTGCTTCATGCTACATGTACATTCATTATAACCACCTTCACCTTTCACGACTGATCATTGATTGTACTTGTTTGTAGAGAAGGATCTTCCATTATCAATTGCTAGTGTTGCCATCTCAATCTACAGGCACTGTTGCATGTGTCCCGAGTTCTTCATTATTGCATGTAGAAGACATTTATACTCTTTATAGTGAATTGGCATTATTTGGACTTGATTGAATATCATTATTCATATGCATTGAAAGCATTGTTACATTCTTATCTTGGCCTTCATTAATGCAGGTAGGAGATTCTAGTGAATTCTACAGTTGACTGCAATTACTTGTAAGTACAACACTTTTTACCTTGTAGGGAATGTTGTGGGAGTCCTTTACATTCATAAACATTATTCATTATGTATATTATCTTATGTATTCATATATTTCGATGATTGATGCTTGCTTGTGATTATTAAGATGATGTGAATTGACTATTGTTCATTACTTATATGCATTGAGATCATGCACATCATGAGTCCCCTGCTTGTTTTCTTGTATTTGTTTGAATGCATTGAGTTTTTATTTGACATTTGCATTTTGATCTTGATTGTGCATTTTAGGATTTGGAGTTAAATTTCTTGTAGTTCAGTTCAAGTCCTATTCCCTATTATTCGTATAAGTCCTCTATACATTTGGTTCAAGTTCTGTGTATTCATGTTCGGGTAAATGTCCTCTTTATTTATACTCAAGTTAAGCCTTCTTTATTATTAAGGTCTTATGAACTTCAGTATAAATTTCAGCAACATCCTGGCATATCTCCAGTTTGGGGGAGATATGGGGAACTGGGCCATCCCACCAAGCTACTAGAGTATGAATGATAGGTGTTGAGGGATACCCGGGCAATAATCTTCAGCCCCACCATGCTAAGAAAAGCATGAATGGGGTCTCTAGAGATACCTACATAAAAGAAAGCACAGTGGTTTCCCTGCATGTAGTGAGGTACATTTGAGTACTTAAAGTTGTCCTCTCCATACTAAGAAAAGCATGTATAGGGCCTACCTATCTCATCACATGTCTCGCACCAGGTTACCTCCTACTATGCTAAGAAAAGCGTATATAGGTGGTTGATCGGCTCGTCACACACACAGAGGATAAGATTTTGGAGTCGAGGGCTGCTTACCAGCCTCATCGCATATGTCGCACGTACCAGATTCCCTCCTACCATGATAAGAAAAGAGTGTATTGGTGGTTGTCGGGCTCATCACACACACCAAGGATAGGATTTTAGGGTCGAGAGGTTCTTACTGCCTCGTCGTAGGTGTCAGACCAGATTTTTTCCTATCACGCTAAAAAAAGCATTTATAGGTGGTTGGCCGGCGCGTCACATGCACAGGGCTAAGAGGGTAGTCTTCTTTTTAAATTATTTATAATTATAATAAATAATAATAATAATAATAATAATTAATTAGAATTAATTATAATTAGAATTAAATAATTATAAATAATAAATGATTAATTAATAATTAATTAATTAATTAATATTAATTATAATAAAAATAATTAAATATATTTATATTTAGTTGATTAAAATTAATTTAGAATAAACTAAATTAAATTATAATTAATACAAATTAAGCATAATTAATCTTAATTAATTATGATTAATAATTTTTAATTATAATTAACATAATTAAATTAAATTAATTTTAACTAATATATAATTCATACTAATTAATTATAATTAAAGAAAATGTATTACAATTAATTTAAACATAGAATTGTTGCCGAATTAAGCAGGATTAAAGTAAAATTAGAGCTAAATCCGGTTAAAACCTGATTTAATGGACAGTTTGGCAATAAGATTTATGCATGATTTGAGCAAGATTTAAGCTAAATCATTCTAGACAAGATTTAATCGTACTGTAAATCTCATGGCAGAATAAATCCTCTATTTCCCTCTTATTTTACCCTAAGAGGTTGTTCGACAACTTGATTTATAGGATTTGGTCGAGGAAGCACTCAAAAGGGGTATGTTACCTTCATGTCTAGCGAGCTCCTGCTGCTGCTTGCGATCAAAATGTTGTAACTTTCGCTCCAACAGGATGGGAACATCGTCGAAGGGGCGGAGTCGAAGAAGCATGTAGGAAGAAAGAAAGTTATAGTCGCATCAGGCGAGTTCCAGTCAATTCTTCCGATCAAAATGTCATAACTGCCAGTCAAAAGGGAAAGGAAAGTCGTCAAAGGGGCAAAGTCGAGTAGCGATGAATGAGCCAAAGAAGCTGTGCGAGGGGGGAAGGAAAAGAGCGAAAAACCCTTTCATTTACTTCTATATTTAATGATGCGAGGAGGAGGTAGTGGGAGCTATGTCTTAGACGTGCGAGAGTATGGTGAGAGGCTACTCATTCGTGGCCAAAAGTCCCCATAGGTACAAAATTTTTTATTTTTTTTATTACAGGTCAACAATGACCTAAGGAACCATTTCATGCATCAAACTCAATCCAATCCTCGGCATGTTTTCCAAACACTTTCAAACATCTCCATAATCATTGGGCTAGGTTGATCATGGTTGGCCTAGTGAACTTTATCTGATCAAATGAATCAATCAAATTTGACTCACCAAATTCCTTATGTTATTTTGCAATTAAACTGATCCAAATACATTAAAATGTTCTAAATGGCACAAGCTTTCAAGCCCATGCTTTGGGCTAGGTTTGATTACCCAATTGAGCTACCCCAAGCTAGCCCAAGGTGAAATCAAATGGCTAATTAACTTACCAAGCTCTAGTTATTTCTTAAAAATAAAAAATAAAAAATAAAAAAAAAATACTTACCCAGCTCTAGTTAACATTATACACCTTTAATTAAAATATTTAGGACCTCAGAGCTGAAATCGTGTTTTTTGTTACTTATATGATATAACTACTCAATTTTATCCTCTACAACAACAACATCAAGCATTTATCCCACAACATGAGGTTATCTACATGAATCATCTTTCTCTATTTTGTCACATTAAGAGTAAAATTCTCATTTAAATATAATAAAAAGAAGTCATTTCTAATACTTTCTAAACCACAATTTTAGCTTCTATTGATATTAAAATTTATTTTTAAAATATTTTGGTTTTATTGGCCATAATCCTTTTTTTTAGGATTCCAATCTTATTTGTTTGACAAGTTTTATGCTGATTGTTGACAAAATCTTAATTAGGATCACTTAAAATCATAAAGCCATTGAAGTTATTAAAATATCAAACTCGAAATCTTAATTAGGATAATTTCAAATCATAAAACCATTAAAATTAATAAAAATAAAAAGTAAATAAATTCATTAATTTTGGATTAGTCATATTGGAAATTTTTTAAATTTTAAGTCATTAGATATGCTACCACAGACATTGAATAGGTTGTTTAGCCAACCTAGGACAACAAAATATTATGAAGTTTAAATTGGGGGTAACATTGTTATCATTTAGTGATATTATTTGCATTGATATTTTATGACTGTATAAATCAATAAGAATCAAATTTTAAAAATATGTATTTCACAAAAGTAATAAAATAATGAGTAATCAAGTATTATCCTACAATAATTATGAAATTCAAATATTGAAATTAGTTCTATTTGATTATATTCAAAACGTGAGAATGATTGCCATATTGTGATGTGTAGAAAATAAAATTAAACTATTGCAATAAAATTTTAAAAAATACTTATGGTTTATAATTATTTGGCTAGGCCTACATATTAAATTTCATTGGGGTTCTTTCTATGTATTCAGTCGTAATATAATTAGTGAGAAATATGAACTTTTTTATTATTAGATTGATGTTAGAATCAACCTTTTTATTGAAATCCTAGGGCTACTAACACCTTCACATAACTTTTCTACCTTATAATATTAGATTTAATGTTAAGAAGGTTTAGGTTATAAATCACACAATCTATCAGATTACAAAAATTCCCACAAATATATATATATAAGATATCAATTGTTTCTTCTCATCTCGCTCTAACGTCTCTCTTAGCTCTGGGTTCGGAGGCGATTATGGGGCAATTCTAGGACTTCGTCGTGTGTGTTGATTTGCTCTTCTCTTGGCTTTTTCTCTTTGCTATTTCCGATCATTTGCTTTTCCTATATGCGTGTTGTTTTGTTGCATTAATTCATTTTGAGGTTTCGTTGATATCGGGTGCTGGGCGATGATGACCCCTTCGTCATTGAACCCACCATCTTCCTCTTTTGAGGGTAAATCATGTTCCTTTAAAGATGTTTTAGCGGGATCTTTGTCTTCTTCTTCAAATCTAAAATTTGTGAAGTCTTCCTTTATGGGATGTCTGGCTCTCTTGTTTGAATACTTGGTCGTTGATCAGCTAGTTGCTCCTTAGGCTTTGACGCTTGTTGGTAAATTCATGTTGAGACGACCTAACCTTGATGTTATAAAAAAAATATTTTTAAAACCTAAAACATTTTGGATCATTTCACATTGGATCAAAGACATGTTGCTATCTAACTTGCTAATGATCTTGATTATTGTCGTATTTTAATTAAGAGAGCTTATTATATTCAAGTGTGTCAAAAGCGGTTGCTTAAATGGACTTCAGATTTTGATGTTAGGGAGGAATCCCGTATTGCTCCAGTTTGGATCTCTTTTCCAAATTTGAAACTCCACTTCTTTAATCAGCAAATTCTATTTGGAATGGCTTCTATTTTTGGGAGACCTTTACAAACTGGCCAAGCTACTACTACTGTGTCCATGCTGTTTGTTGCTCGGGTGTTAGTTGAACTTGATGTTTCTAGGAAACATCTTAGTGAGATATGGATTGGGTCAGAAGTCAAGGGGTATTTCCAAAAAATTGAGTTTGAAAATTTACCTATTTTTTTCTTTTTAAAAAATGCATGGCCATAGCATGAATGACTATTTTCGAAAACATCTTCATCTTCGTACAAAAAAAGATTCATTGAAACATAATGAGGGGGAGGTTACTCATGTTATCTTTAATCCTATTCAAGCTAATATAGAGGCCATTACCTCTAATCCTCTTTAGAATTTTGATGACCTGATGGTGGTAAATATGGAGGACCCTCTTCCTTCTATTACTAATGATGTTTCATTGAATCTTGAGCAGGGTATTTTTAATCAATCTTTCGATGTTCCTAATATATCTTGTGAAAAGAACATGGAGCATTCTTTGACTAGTACTAAAGTTCCTAATATTATTATTTCTGAAACTACTCCCTCTTGCACTTTAAATCAAATTGCTAATGACTCTAGTGGTAATATGCTTATCTCTACTTCTACTAATCCTTTAAATGATCAGGAAGTTTTGGCTATTCAAGTTCGGAAAGGAAAGATATTCCTTTAGAGGAAGGAGAATTTATTTATATAGAAAATGGATCATCTATCTCTAATTGTAATGAAGAATTTGTTATGAGGAAACATGATACTATAGAGGATGATGGTATGTTTATGGAGGATAAATGTCCTCAACTGACTTATTTAAGGGCACACTCAAGTGGTAGTATGACTATCTCAACTTCTTATTATAATTATGATGCTTTTACTGATACTGAGGATAATCATATTGCTGCTAAATGTTTTTGCCAGAGATGATAATGATATTAGTTTTAGTAAAATTCTTAGTAAAAGAGGTAGGAAGCGTAAGCATATTTCTTTACAACGTCCTGCACTCGATCACATTTTTCTCATTAAGTTTGTTTCTTTATGTTTAATGATATTATTTGGAATGTGAGGGGCATTGGTTGCCCTACTTCTAGAATCTGTGTTAAGAACTTATGTCATATGCACAACCTTTTTATTCTTATTTTGCTTGATCCTCTTATTTCTTCTTCTAGTATACTTAACACCTCTCATTTTTTTTTGTTTTAATCATGCTATTTCTAATGTGTCCAACAAGATTTAGGTTTTCTAAAAAGACATGGTTAAAATTGATGTTATCGGTGATTTTACTCAGGTCTTGCATTATAATGATGAGGCTGTTAATATTAACTATTGTGCTTCATTTTAGTATGTTGCTTCATATTTTATAATAGAAAATTACTTTGAGAGCAACTTATTGATTTTCATAATATTTGCAATTTACCTTGGCTTATTGGTGGTGATTTTAATGCTATCACTAACCCTTCTGAAAGGATTGGAGGTTCTTCTCCTTCTTATCATTCTATGCAAGATTTCAATAAAATGGTTTTAACTTGTAATCTTATTGATATTGGGTTTGTTGGTAATAACTTTACTTGGAATAGGGGTCACTTATGGCAAAGGTTGGATCGTGCTCTCTTTAATGATTCTTGGCTTAACTCTCTTTCTTCCACAAAATGAATTAACCAAATTAAAGTGACATATGAGTAGAACTTTGTTAGACAACCCCCCTTTACTTATTAGCATTAAGTAGACATATTAATGTTTCTTCCCAATTCAGATTCTATAACATGTGGTTAACTCATGACTCTTTTTTTGATGTTGTTCAGAATAATTGGCAAGCTCCTTTACATCCTGATAATTCTATTTTAGGCAAGAGGAGACTTTGGTTTAAGTTGAAAAGTCTGAAATAAGTTTTAAACTGGTGGAATCAACATGTTTTTAAAAAACTTTTCTCTTATATCTTGTAAGCTGAGCAACTTGTTATTTCTCTTGAATTGGCTTGTAAAGATGATTCTACTGATACTAATTTCTCTCTTTTAAAGAAGTCCAAAGAGGTTCTTTTTAATTTTCAAGAATAGAAAGAAGTTTTTTGGAGGCAAAAAGCTGCTACTAAGCATTTGCTTGAAGGTGATAACAACACCAAGTATTTCCATGCTTTGGTTAAGAGAAAAAGGTTTAAAAATAGTATCACTAAAACCCAAAGGGAGGATGATTCTTTCACTGATAGTTCTATGGAGAATACTAATTTAGCTGTGCAATATTTTCAAGCCCGTTTTAATAAAGTTTTTAATCATGCTCAGATTATTGATAACTCTTTCATTCCTTTCCTTATTTCTCATGAGGAGAATAAAACACTCTCTAAGTCTTCCTCTTTTGAGGAGGTTAAAGAGACTCTGTTGGACATGAATAGTGAGTTTGTGGCTGGGCGTGATGGGTTTACCACTCTGTTCTTCCAAAAAGCTTGGCATATTAATTTAAAGATATTTTTTTAGTTATTTTAGATTTCTTTGTTGGTAACCCCATACCCAAGTTTTTTACTTCTACTTCTATTGTGCTTATTCCTAAAAACAATGTTGTCAATAATTGGAATGACTTTAGACCTATCAGTCTTTGTACTTTTTTCAATAAGTTGATCTCTAAAATTATTATGAATCATCTTACTTCTATTTTACCTAGAATTATTTCTCCTAATAGATGGGTTTTGTGAAAGGTAGGTCTATTACTAATAACATTTTGTTGGCTCAGGAGTTATGTAAAGATTTGGATGTTAGGGTGAGAGGTGGTAACTTAATTTTAAAGCTTGATATTGCCAAAGCCTATGATAATATTAATTGGAATTTTATTTATCTTATCTTAGAGTTTTTTTTATTTTAACTCTATCTTTATCAAGCTTATTAAGAATTGTGTTGAAGATGTTTATTTTTTTATTATTGTTAATGGTTCTAAAAATGGCTTCTTTAAAGCTTCTCATGGCTTAAGGCAAGGTGATATTATTTCCCCTGCTCTCTTTATTATGGCTGCTGAATTTCTTTCAAGGGGTCTAACCAACTTGTTTGATGCCAATCATGGCCTTTATTTTAGAACTTTTGGAGGTTTTCCCATATCTCATTTATGCTTTGCGGATGATTTTATTGTTTTTCCTAATGGAGCTATTAATAAAATTCAAAATTTTATGGATTTCTTTTATCAATTTAAGTTAATGAGTGGCTTATCCTTTAAGAAAAACAAGAGTTGTTTCATTTCTTCTAAGAGAATTTTGAATAATTGTATCTTAGCTATTAATAATCTTGTTGGCTTTACCCATGCTCACTTGCTCATCAAATACCTTGGGGTTCCTCTTTTTAATGGTAGGAGGAGATCCTTTTTGTTTAATGATCTTATTGCCTATGTTCAAAATAGACTGTTATCGTGGGAGTCAAATTTCCTTAGCTTTGGTGGTAGAGTTATTCCTATTAAAAGTGTTCTTTGTGCTTTACCTGTTTATAATTTTCAAACTATTATTCCTACTCTTGTGGTTTGTGAAAGGATTCACAAGCTTATTAATAAATTTTTTTGGAAAGGCACTTCTTCTAGCTCTAAAATCCAATGGGCTGCTTGGGAGAAGTGTTGTAGTGTTTTGGATGTAGGTGGTCTAGGTTGTAAGAACTTTAATGACCTTGCTAAGGCTTTTTCTTTTAAACTTTGGTTTAATTTGCATTCTAATTGTGTTGACCTCATTTTTGGTATGAGGTCACTAAGACCCTTCCAAACTCCAGAATAATTCTAGACCCTATGATCCACTCTAGACCTTAGGATCCTTCCTTAGAGCCAGACCTTAGGGTCTACTCTAGAGCCTAGGGTTCCCTTAGATCCTAGATCCTAAAACCCCTCTAAATCTTAGGACCAATCAAGACTCAAATCAATCCCTATCTTTGATCAACTCCAACTTCAAATCAATTTCTACCTTTGATCAACTTCAACCTTTGATCAATTTAAATCTCAAACTT
>NW_021320116.1:190114-199462 GCF_001605985.2 Dendrobium catenatum
TCAAATTGGACCCAATTGCCACTTGCATTGGGTGCACCAGACCCAGACCCACTTCCCACCTCAAGCCCAGGGTCTGGCCTGACCTGGGTTGAGCCCAAATCGACTAGAACCGAGCAGGTTTGGATCAACCCGAGCCATCTTTCAACCCAGATCAAATTGGATCCAATTGCCACATGCATTGGGTGCACTAGACCCAGACCTACCTCCCATACCAAGCCCAGGGTCTTGCCTGGCTCGGATGGAGCTCAATTCGACTCGAACCGAGCAGGTTTGGGTCCAACCCAGTCACCAATTCGATCCAGGCCTCCCCAGGCAAAATTGACTTCACCCTTAGCTCCAGCATGTCTCCATCGGTCTCCCCCGGTCAACCCGACCAAGGCCATGGCCGGCGGCGGTCAGAGCCAATGGAATTTGAGTTCCGGTGGTCCCCCCCAGACAATTCCTGGCTCAAGGCTGCTGCTCACCGATTTGATCTCCACGATCCCTCCTGGACGTCGCCATCGTCCACCTGGCAGCGATTCGAGCCTTCCCCAGTTCAATCCCGGCCGTCCAAGCTCCCGAAGGGTGGCCGAATACCCCTGAGCTCGCAAGACCTTAGGAGGCATTGGCATTCTCTCTCATTCGATCCCCAGAGCTCCTTCGAACTCCCAGAAGCTTCCTTCGAGCCTAAATATCGATCCCTCCTTCCGTTCGAGCAAGCGCCCGTGAAAGCCTTCGGCATCCCGCTCGAAGTCGCACCTCCGGCAGTCCTCTGACCCCGACGCCTGAAGGAGAACTATTCGCCACTGTCCCCTGAAGCTTCCTGATAGAGAAGCTCATTCGTTGAGGCTTTCTCTACGGTAATCTCTCCATCCCGAGCTCCCTAGCTTGGTAGGTTGGTCAAGTGTGAAGGAAACCTTCACCCCAGCGCATCTCCACCATTGGATTGAAGGTTCCCACCATCCTGATCCTCCCTGTGAAATTTCATCGGAGTTCGCCTAAGGGATCGCCTGGATCAAGCCGGAGAAGCCCTGCGGTCTCGGATACGAGCTGGAGGTTGAAGACGAAATCCTAGCCGTTGATCTTGATCAACAGCTCGGATTAAATCCCGCGGTATCGAAGCGCGCTTAATCTCAGCCGTTAGATCCGCCATCCAACGGCTGTCGTTAACCCGGCCGTTAACCGTTAGTGTCAATCATTGCCAGACGAATCGACGTGCGACGCGTGGGTAACGGTTGCTGACTGTGTAATTGCCGGATTAATAAATCCAGAAATTCAAGGGATCTTCAAAAATTCATAACTCCCTGCACACTTGTCCAAATTAGGTGTTTTTAGGCTCATTGGAAAGGTCTCAGGGAGCACTACAAAAGCCCTATGGTTCCAGACCCTGGTTAGGTCAATCTTAGGTTTAATTTCAATTTGAGAATTTTATGAATTTCTTTAATTTCAATTTTATGAATTTCTCAACCAGCAAGAATTGAAACCTTCCTTGATTGATTTCTAGTTATGTCCTAGCATGATCCTTAGGTGATTAGAGTCGAACCAGTTTTTTTTATTAATCTCTAAAAAAAATAATCTTAAAATTCCCAAAAGGGCTTTAAACACTTGTTGATCTATCCTTGGGACATTTATGACCTTTGGAATTGATCTCAAGAAGTTTAGGGCTCATTTGGGTTCAACTTCTTAAGTAGACCCTTTAGCCGTAGTAATTCGATATCCCCTGTAAGTGTGTAAAATTTCTAAAATTCACTCTTAACCATAGGAAAATTTTGATTAATCAATTTAGAGGATAGTGGCTTTAATTATAATACATCACTCCCTAGAGACATTAGACCTCTATAATTTAGCTAAAACTAAGGACCTAGCATCTTAAGTGACCTTAGGTCAGAATGGGCCAGAACTTCTAAAAATCATAACTTTCCATCGGAAACTCCAAATTGAGTGTGCCACCTATTTAACAACCCATAATGAAGTCTATTATTTATTAAAAATTTAAAACCCATAAGAAACTCATAAAGATGACTCTAATTTTGAAAAGCCAAATCTTGATCTTGTTAGCATACCGGATGAATAAACTCTGTGAATCGTTAACTAATCTTCTAACCCTTAAATTCTTTTAATAGGTTATTAAAAGTTTTCAAACGCAAGCCCACATAAAAATCAATAATCAACTCTCCTTGGATATTAATTCACTTCTTTAATTCCAATCATTTAAAAATAACTAATTAACCCCGATCGGCTAACTGGGATGAGGGTGGGTGGGGGAGGCAGTTAACCCAGGCTTTACGAGCTATTAAGTTTAAGCCCTAAATGAGTGTGAAATAAACTTGACTTCACTGGCCTAGTGTGAAACAAAGGTAGTATCAATTTAACTCTTAAAAAATACATTCAATTAAAAATTCCTAATTTATTAATATTTTAAAATTTAACTATCAAATCTCCCTTTCTAAGCTTAACAAATTTAAAACTTAGACAGACGTTAACAAGCACCTCTTCAGGACCTACCAGCCACACAACCTTTTTACACACACTTTAGATGATGTGCTAGGAAACCAAATCTAGTCTAGGGTTAAGCGCCAGTGTTTACTTTACTGCTGTGTGCTGGGTTTTTCGTGGTTTTCCACATGCATGTTGTGGATGAAATTCCTTTGTTTGTGTCTTCTTAACTTTTCTTGCACTCTGTGGATGGTTGATATGTTTGGGACTAGATTACTCGCATTAAGGATTAGGTGCGATTGGATGTTTCACATAATTTTCCAGGTGGCCATGCTCATGCATGACAATAAAAGGGGGGGGGGGGGCTAAGTTAATAATAAATGTTGATTGTTATAAATGCTTGCACAGGTGCTTCACGCTGCTAAAGCCCCAAATAAAAGAAGCGTGGCCAGTGTGTTTTACTTACTTTTCTGCACATATATCAACTGCTTGGGAAATAAATTGTTTTTTTTTTTAACTGTAGGATAACCGCAGGTGAGTCTAGATTTTTGATTTGATCATAATGTATTTGTAAATTGTCAAGTGTTGTGAAAGTTAAGTTGAGTTGGGATACATATGGTCCAAAGCTTGGATTTCACAAGAGGAAAGGATGGCCTTTTGGGACTAATTCTTTTCCATTTGGAAATTCCAAATTGGGTCACGACTTCTCTTATACCAAAGAGGAAAGTAGTGCCTTACCCCTCTAAAAGGAAATGCCCTCTTAATCCATTTGGGTAGATTTGTTGCGAGAACCAAAAGAGTTGAAGAAAGGAGTCCAAGAAGAGCAAAAGTGAAGACTCCTTTGAAGATTGAGGGTAAATTCCCCCCAAAAAAACCCCTCAAAACAAATACTTCGTCATTACTTAGACTTAGAAATCTGGGTTTGTGGTTGTCAGTGGGTGCCGGCACTTTTACTTTCTGCAAAACTCTGGTTTGTAATAAGCAAGGCAACTTTTGCCTATGGGACATTTTATTACTTATTTATATTTAATGTGATGAGTTTGATTGCTCTAGGATTGCCTGCTTTTCTTAGTTTTTTGGCGATTGTGTGCCGTTTTTTTTCGCCTGGGATACGTGAAGACTCGTAAGGGTGTGAAAGTTTTAATACTCATATTTTAAAAGTCTAAAATTTTAGTGAGTCTAAATAACATAGAAAAATAACGAATTAGGGACTTTAGCTGGGGAATCGACCCCGGGGTCCCGCATGCATATTTCTGCCACTTCCTTCTTTCCTTGTTTTAGAGCCATTCCTCCGCGGGTAAGAGTTCGGATAGTCTGACCTATGAGGACGAGGTGCCGGCTGGGGAAGCCCAGTCTTCTAAAAAAAATTATTTTTCTAAAGCCTGTTTTTAAAATTTCAGCATACTGATTTTGAAGTTGTCAACCAGCAATGCCATTGCATTAGATACGACTAAAAGAGTCAAAAATTCTTAATTGCATCGTTTTAGCATTTTAGCAGCCAAACATAACAGTTAAAGGGGCCAAACTTAGGAAAATTTTTTTAGATGTCGGCACTCTCCAAAACTTATTACATACATCCCTACCCACTCTTTCTCATAAAGGACGCAGATTCATATATTTTAAATTCGATTAGGTGGTTAGCTGGTCCCCAATCCAGCCGGGGTAAGACCAGGTTCTGCAGTGCATTAGTTTAGGATGCGGATGGCTTGTGGTCCGTCCAAATTAATTTAGGATCTGGGGCAGCATCTTTGATTATAAGAACCGCAATTTCAGGAATAAGTCCAAACTTCTAATAAAATGTTAACTCAAATTAAACCTCTTTTAAATCCTTAAAATGTCAAGCCCCAACATTTAGACTAATTGGGACTTTCGGATGGTTCTGGATCTCAGGTGTCCCCTACTCTCTCCTTTTGACTTCTGTTAATCACTGTTTCAATCTTGACCATTCCCTTTTCTTTCTCTAACAGATTCTATTCAATTTTTTTTGATATCACTCCTAGAAAATCTAACAAAATTTCATTCTTAATTTAATTCGAGAGTTTTTCGTAGGGGGACTCCGTTTCCCTATGATGTAATTAACTACGGGGCTTAAGCTCAATAGGGATTTGGAACCCACACAACCCTGATTTCAAAAATTAACCTTTTTAAATCTTCTTGATTTCCTTTTGGGAAAAGTTTAAAAAAATGATTTGGTCCTTATGTATTAAGAAGAATTATCTTGAAAGATGTTATCTCCATTTGGGGAGATACATTATTCCTTAGATAAAGGCTTTGGATATGAAATCGAACAATCATACTCCGGATATCATAACACAGACATTTAGTTGATCTTGCCTGTCACCCCTGGGGCCATGTAAGTTCTCTTTAGAGTCTAGCTATGATATTCGAGATGAGATCACATTATTAATTCTAGAGTCTGAAATCCCATTATGGGATTTTATTTTCATCCTTCGGGGTGATATATTTTTTTCGAACCGAGCCTGGTTCGAGCTTTAGAATTAGAGATTCAACCTCAATTCTAAAATTCTCTTCAAAGAAAACTAATATTTTTTCAAAACATTTTTGTCTCTTCCCAAATAAAACAAATGGCATGCCCGTGGGACAATCTCTCTCTCCATCTTTAATAAGAATGAATTTTGTTTCATCGTAGTCTTAACTACCCTTCCTTCCGTTGGTCTCGACCATTTCTTCTTGGGTTTGAGTGTGGCCAACATCTAAACAATGATTTTAAAACGTTAAAGGAGAGGGGTCTACCTCCAAATTTTTGTCATTCGCTAAATTTTAATCGTCCTGATTTTGACCTTCTGCCTTGGGATTTCCTATGAGGCGCGACAGTGTAAATCAGGTCCCCCAAGTACCACCTTTTAAAATAATTTTTTATTAACAAATGCCACATTCAAATATATCATTTCTTTCGAAATGAACATGAGTTGAAAGATCTTTTGCTCTAGACAGTTTTTGAGTATTTTAGTCTTAACCCCTTTACTCTCTTGAACCTTTTAAGAGTGAAGAAGGTTTAGACCATTTACTGTTACCTGGGTTTTTCTTAACACATTTTCATAAGCCTTTCGGGCAAATGGGAAACTTCTGTCCTGTTGCGTTTTGGATTCTGTACGAACCCATCTTAAGTCAATTTGAGATTTCAAACTCCCTTCAAAATGTGGAAGAAAGATAATAACGTTTTTCTCCAAGTTCAACACCTTCAATATGTTTACTCACCATATATCATCTTATGGGCTTATACATATGTTCACTTTTTTTACAACAATCTCCTTTTGGCATGTTTTAGTCTTTTTAACCTTACTAACGTGTGTTTGGGTGTTTTTTCCACTCAGCACGTGTTTGGAAGGTTTGACGATTAGTCTACAAGCCTTAAGTTTCAAAATAACCAAACTTCTTTTCCATTCCTTTTGAAACGGAACTAATTTCAATCCTCTCTTTAACTTTTAGAAAATCAAATGGCTGGCGCAACTTGAATCTTCTCTTTTCGACCTGGATGCGTTGTCCTCGACTGTTATGACAAGGAAACACCATCATCTTTGGAAGGGATTTCAGCACTCCTTGAACTTTCTACTGGATGGAGCACCAGATTGGTTAGCTTGGGATGCCATAAGGAAGTTTCCTCCAGTGGTTGATGTTGTTGTGGGATCGCACTCACCTTCGCCAGTGATTAGTGATGATATAAACAATCTGAATGCCAATTGTTGAGGCCTCCCACCTGAAGTCAAGTCTATTTTTGAGGAAGGATATATCTCTAGACTTAACTTCTGCCACTAAGAACAAAAGAAGAATTACTTGAGGAAGACTTTAGGAAGAAGATTTCCAAGGTAAGAGAATCGGTGCCTTTTAAGATTTTAGCTCAGTAGGCCTGAGGCTGATCAGGAGCTACCTAGTCTGCTTCCTCTCCCCTTTGCAAGGGAGCCGGCCTTCTACCCTTAGCTTCTGCTCAAGGGGAGGGAGAGGATAGCTAGGATAGCTCGTTCCCGCACATGCCGGTCGATCTACTCGAACTAAAAAGACCTCTAAAGAAAAGCATGCTGCAGAAAAAATAGGGCTTTGAAAAATGATAATCCATATCCTGTTGTGCAACAATCTGGACAAACAAAAAAGAGCAGTACTAAAATATCAGTTAAAGGGAGTGATCTTCATCCGTGTCCAAAAAGAAGTATTGAATGAAGAGGACATCTGAGGCGAATCGATTTAACTCCACAATCTGTCAAGGAGAAACAAGAAGTATGTCAGATCAGCCGCTATTCTCAGTCACTGGTTGATGGATAACCATCGGGTTGCACGCCCTCTCTTCTTCTAGACAGAGGGATCGTGATTGAGTGGGTTTGAGAGAGGCCACGTTCGCTGTTGGTAGATATCGGCCCCGGTACTTGTTGTTTCTTATAGTTGTATGAGTGGTCTAGTTATGCGACTTTATGATGGCGTGTTGAGTTGCTACATGAGTGACTGTTCTTATTGTGAGTCTAGGATTCATATGCTCTTTTGCTGACTTGTAGTGCTGCATTTTGGTGATGCTATTCTGATTTTGCTTGGATTGTCATGGCGCCATTCCCGAATGCTGTAAGGGTTGCCTCAGTATTTTGTTAAATGTCCAAAGGGCAGAATGATACTTTACAAACATCCGGAGATTCAGATGGAGAGAGATACCCCGAGAAGAAATTTGTTCCAAAAAGGAACTGAAGTTGGAGTGATTGGATTATACACCACCCTGGATGTGATGCATAGAACCTCTAATAGGGTCATTCTCACTGACTCCAACTGAGGTCCCCGAAGCGTTATAGAATTCAGTGCGTTAATTGACAGGTTTTGTAGTGTGGAGCTCGACGAGAGTGAATCAAAAGTGTCCATAAGCCATGTGCGTTGGCCCAGTTGTTCCCACTAGACAGTTCTCTATAGTCGAGTCCAGTTCCTGATTCAGTGATGATGTGCCAGCTGATGACGATGTGGTTGATAAGTTTAGATCGCATGTTGTCATCTCCCTAGGCTTCTACTGGCACGATCTGAGGACTTACCTTTACCAGATGTTAGAGTTTATCTCCCTACAGGGCTCTCCTTTCACCTATGTAGGTATGAATGTTCTCTCACTCTGTAGAGAATCCACTGTTCCGACTACCCGATTTTGGGGACATGTCGAAAAAGGAAGGACATTGCTAGAATCTTTTAAGGATGAATGAAGAGCTACGTTACAGGAGTTCAGTCAGATCCTAAATCCAACATTCAGAATGCATTGCTCTCCCTGGATTCTGAGAGCTTGTTTGATAGGCTGATATACAAGGGATACATACCACCTCGATCCTAAGTTCAATTGGGGATAGACAGTCGAGAAGGTAGTCACAAGATATAAGAAACATTTTTGCTAAATAAAGAGGGAATGGTTCTTTTGATCCCAGACCTGGCTGACCTCGATTGGAGAGGAAGATCGACTATGTTGGTAGTGTCTCCATGGTCGAAACTGAGGTTCCAACAAGAGGCCGAACCTGGTAGAAGCGTCGCTTGCTAGAGACGATGACCCACAGGTTTGACTGGGTCGAGTTCAAAATGATTCGTAAGGGCTAGGGGTGAAGAAACATTTTTAACAGCTTTGAAAAATCAGTTTGACAACTATGATGTCACAAGTCAGCAGAATGCAGAAGATTTGATATGTAGAGAAGGTTCACTTAGATTCACCAAACGGCTCGAGAAATGTGGAAAAAGTTTAAGAGAAGATAGATCGACGGCTCACACTAGACAGAAACCTCCTTAGAGTCCGAAGATCACTAAGTGGAGTTCTCTTTGCACTATCAGAGGTCTCCAGCAGCACTTACAGTTCCCCCTGCTCTGACCGCGCGAAAAGAAGATTAGGCAACGATCGATGAGACCTACGATAACAGGGTAGGACTTAGCTTTTTCTGCTCAAAAAGGAATCCGCGTCTATTCAAGGGTAGGACCCTTACCTTTTAGGTCTGCTGCCTAAGAGAAATATTGACTCAGTGTCCTGTAGTCCAAAAAGATTTGGTGCAACACTTGTTTAATTTTCATCGGAATATATGCCGAAAAATCTCTCGAGATAGGCATCTTAGCCCCTGGTCGAGAGCAGTTTGTGTGCGCATATGTCGGGAGGGTCAGATGCTCTAGCTATTTACACAATTTTAGTAAGTAGTCTATCACGGCATTCGCTTTTGAATTGGTATCTGCACGTGCCGATTTGTCCAATGAGTTCAGTTAAAACTTTTAGCGATCTTGAAAATATTTTCTTAAAAGAGTTGTTCCTGGAGCGGAACAACGAACTAGCTGTGGGCGAGTCTTTGTTACTTTGGAGAAACAAATCGGAGCGATGTTAGTTCGTCTGGTTGGGAGTTTTAGGGTACGGATGGGTGGTTGAGAGAAACTCTCAATGAAGTGGTGACCCCAGTTGCAGAGCAACATGCGGGTGGAGATCCTGTCTTAAGAATATCCCACGTGCCCTGTTGCTTTTCTCCTTAAAGGTGTTCACTAATCTAAACTTTTGTAAAAACTTCTTAATAAGGCTAAGCAAAGTTTGTTTAGGAAGAGGGCTCTATAAGATGCCATTCCTAATGAGAGCAGTCTGAAACAAGAAGGGTCCTAGAATTCGTTAAGAATTTGAGAAAAGAAGCAGTAGTGGTCCAGCAGTTGACATAATGGAAAAAGGGTAATGGGTAGTGCAGCCTCAGAGTTTCCTCCACCACCGGCCAACCACAGTTAGATTTCTAGGAGACAGCCGTTTTCAAGCTTACTCCCACCAGTACAACCAGATGATCCTGAATTTATCGCACTTTTAGAGAGCAAAATTGGCAAACCATATCCATTTAAGAGGGAAGCGTTTAAGAAGATTTTTCAAGGCAGTCTGTGAAAGAAACCAGATTTTCAGTTGCCAGAGGCGCAGGAGGCCTGAGGATGAAGAGCAAGAAAGATGATCCCAGTATT
>NW_021320116.1:202863-207295 GCF_001605985.2 Dendrobium catenatum
AATTGCTTCTATTAGTAAATTGGAAGTCATTTCGTTTATTGGAGATGATTGGGATTTCATTTAAGTTTCGTTAGATGGTTTTTCTGGAGGTTTACTTATCCTTCAGAAAGCTAAAATAGCATACTTTTCTATATTAGATTCTTCTCACCAAGTTGTTATAGGTGAGATAGAAGTTTTTAATAAGGGAGTTTGGAGGATTACTACAATTTATGGTAGTAAAGAGGATGTCCAGAGAAGGACTCTTTGGGAGAAATATGAAGGTTTTTCTTCAAAAAATTTACCTATGGCTATGGGAGAAGATTTTAATTGCTTATTGTCAAAGGAGGATAAAAGAGGGGGTAAGAGATTTAAATTCTCTCAAGCTTAAAAAGACATGAAATGTTTTTTGATGAATAATGATTTCCATGCGGTCGGCTTTATTGGGCCTAAATTTAGTTGGCCAGCAATAAGTCTTGTGGTGCTCGTATCTTGGAAAGACTATATAATATTTTTATAAATTCTGCAGCATTAAACTCTTCCAACCAGTTGGTAGTAATACACCTTGCTAGGGTGTCTTCTGACCACTTTCTAATCATTTTAAATATTATGGAGCAAAAGTTCATACCTCATATATAGAATCATTAGGTTTGAAGATATATGGGTATCTTATCCGGCATCATTTTCAATTATGAGATTGTCTTGGAGTAAGAACACGGGAGGAACTTTTGTTAAATTGTTGAATAAAAGGTTAAGGACTTTGAATACATTAATTTTTAAGAACAAAACTAAGGATAAGGATTATATCCAACTAAAGAAAAATCTAAAAAATTGCATTATGGAGCTAAAAATGAAGGATGCAGAGGAGGGAGGTCTTTCAGAGGAGGAAAGTTTGCTACTGAAGGCAAAAGTTAACGAGCTAAATTCAACTTTGACTCGGTTGAACACCTGGTGGAATCAAAGAGCTAAGGTAAAATGAATGTCGGAGGTTGATTCAAATTCTAAATTTTTTCATACATTTACTAGTTCAAGGAGGAACACAAATTATATTTTTAAAATAAAAGATGACAATGGTATGGAGGTGGAAGATCTTAATCTTATTCCTGATGTGTTTTTACATTTTTTTCATAATAAATGGAAAGAGAGGAAGTGTAATCTGCTAGAATGGTCGTCACCTCTATGTTATCTTGATCATAATGATAGAGGGTTGTTAAATAGGGATCTATCATTGGAAGAAGTTGAAGCTGTAGTGAATTAAATAGAAGGAAATATTTCACTAGGCAATGATGGTATTTCTTATTCATTCATTAAAGCTTATTTGTGCATTATTAAAAATGATTTTTGGAATGCTATTAATCATTTTTTTACTCGGGAGAGATGGATGGTAGCTGGAAAGAAGCTTTAATTATTCTTATCTCTGAGGTGAGCAACCCTAATGTTCTGATCAATCATAGACCCATTAGTCTTTGTAGATCAATTTACAAGTTGGTGGCAAAGGTCCTGTTAAACAAAATAAAAACTCCTATTCAAAAGTTAATCTCGGTGGAGCACGAAGTTTTTTTTAAGGGAAGATCATTTTCGGATCATATTAGCTCAAGAGGTGTTCCATAAATTCTTGTTTTCTAAGGCTTCCAAAGGTCTTGTTTCATTCAAAATTGACATGGAGCAAGCCTATGATAGTATGTGTTGGGAGACCTTAAGAAATATTTTATAATACTTTTGCTTTCCTCATAATTTCTCTAGTTGGATTATGGAATTTGTTAGAAATCCAAAATTCTATTTGATGATTAATGGGAGACTTTCTAGTTGGATTCATGCAAGGAGCGGATTCTGCCAAGGTTGCCCTCTATCCCCTTATCTTTTTATTATATGTTCATAGCTGTTATCCAATTCTTTTTTATCATTAAGAAGGTTCGATGGGAGTTCAAATTACATCATCTAGTACAAGAATATCTCATATGTTGTATGCATATGACATTTTAATTTTCTCTAAGGCAAATTGCAAAATAGTGAAGGGAGTTAAGGGTATTTTATCAGATTTTTGTGGGTGGACATGGCAAAAGATTAATATGGGAAAATATTATATTCTTTTTTAGAAACATGTTAAGAAGAAAAATAGAAAATCCATAGAAAGTATTATGGGTAAAGCTGTAAATGAATTTAATTATCTTGGGGTGAAAGTTACATTGAGGAGACTTGTGGCAGCAGATTTTTATTTCATCATTGAGAAAGCATTAAGGTTGATTAATGTTTGGGGTAGTAAATTCATATCTTTAGAAGGAAAGTTCACTCTTATAAAATATGCATTTCTTTCTAACCTTATGTTCTATTGTACATTATCTTTAATTCCTAAGGGAATACTTAAGGAATTGGATAAGATGTGTAGGAACTTTATTTGGAATAAGAAGGATGGGGAACTTGGACTCCATTATGTGAATTGGAACAATTTGTGCAAACCGTTAAGAGGGGGTGGCTGTAGCATTCATTATTGTGTTAATATGGTTGGACCATTGAGAGAAAAATTGGCTTGGAAGGTGGTTCAGGAAAGAGATTCATTGTTGTATAAAGCTTTAGGATCAAAATATGGTTTGACCGGACAAGAAAATGGTTGTAGAAGGGAGAGTTCTTCATCTTGTAAAATCCTAGAGAATGGAAAGAAATTTTTGGAACCAGATGTAAGATGGAACATTACTAATGGTTGTTCTATCTATTTTAATAATGACATTTGGATCTTAGATAAAAGTTTGAATAAATGGCCTACTTTTGTGGCTATTTTTGAAAATGAAAATTTAAAAGTGGATAAGCTCATAGTGGATGTTAAATGGACTTTAGATGAGTTAAAAGCTCTCTTTGTAGAAGACCTGATTTCTTTAATTTGTGAAATTAAAATTTAGCTGGACAAGGAAGCAGATTATTTGGAGCTTATCAATAAAAAATCTGGGATTTTTATTTCAACTCTTGATTATAAGGCTTCAATTCAGGATCATAGTTGTTGTTCTTATTAGAAATGCTTCAAAACTATTAAACTTAGACCCCAGGTGGAAGTATTCTAGTGGCGAATACTCAATAATGCAATTCCTACATTCTATTTTTTTGTTTCATAGAAGAATTCAAGAGGAGTTTTATTGTCCAATGGGTTGTAATACTGATGAAGATCTTTATCATGTAACGGTGAGCTGTGTGAAGTTAAAGGATGTCTTGCACTATCTAAAGAAATGGGGATTTGGCTTTGCTATCATTGAATTGTTGAAGAATTTCTAGAATTGGATGGAAAAACATATTAAAGAATATGGTTTTCTTATTAATATTTATTGCAATTCGGTATATCTCAATTTGAGGGTAATAAACAAGTATTTACACTAAGGGAAAAAACATAGCGCCATGATTATTGCTTCAAATTCAGTAAGTAATGCTTCCATCTCATTCATGGTTGATAATATCAAATAGGGCCACTAGGGTACTAATCAGTCGAATAGACTGTTGGATCATTGGCACCCTTCTCCTCTTGATTGGATCAAAATTAATGTGGATACTTCTTTATTTCAATCTTATAAAGATGGAATAGGAGGTGTAATTCTTGACAGTAAAGGAAGATTTATCTTAGCATATGGATATACTTTCTTGCATTGGGATGTTTCTTAACTAGAGATTATGTCTATTCATTTTATAAAGAATAAATCACAATATTGGATGCTTAATTACAAAGGGATTATTATAGAAGGAGACAACTATAACACCATAAAAAATTTTCATGATTTGGGTGGTAATTAGATGGAGGAACTTGCTTTTTTAAAGGAGTATAATTATTTATGTTTTAATTGGGCAAATAGGAATTGTAATAAGTTAGTGAATATGTGTGCTAACTTTTCTCTTTTTAGTCATTTTCATTAGGATAATATTTCTTCTAATAAGATTCCTCCGTAACTGCAATATGGAGGGATGGCCTGATGCTTTGGCAACTCTTAATGATGATGATAGAAGGATGCTTGATAGAGAATTTACTTTTAAAGAATTGGAAAAGGTAATAAAAGAATTAAAGAAGAACATTTCTCCGGGTCAAGATGGTATGTCTTATTCTTTTTTTAAACATTATTGGCACATTATCAATAAAGATTTATGGAATGCTTTGGATCACTTTTTCAAGTTTGGGAAGTTGAATAGTAATTGGAAAAATACAAATATTGTATTGATTCCTAAAATAAATAATCCTTTAACTCCTTCAAGTTATAGACCGATTAGCCTTTACAACTCGGTCTACAAAATTGTTGCTAAGATTCTTCTCAATAGAATTTTATTGGTGATCCCAAAGATTATCTCAGTTGAGCAGGCAACTTTCCTTAAGGGTAGATCCCTCTCGGATCATATTCTTGTAGCTCAATAGATATTTCACAAGTTTAAACATTCCAAATCTAATAAAGTCTTGGTTGCTTTTAAAGTTGACATGGAGCAGGCATAT
>NW_021320117.1:0-6038 GCF_001605985.2 Dendrobium catenatum
AGGCGTACAGAAAGCTGCTATATGAAGTGTATAGAAACCATTATATTTTGTTTGGATAGTAAAATTGTCAAGCTGTTGTGCTGCAGCTATATGAGGACAAATTACTTTTATACCCTTATATATATTGAGATTTGTTAAATTTAAAACTTTGGAGAGTGAAAAGCTTAATTTTAATACACAAAACTATCCCTGTTTATAGATCTATACAAGATTTCTTAATAAAGAAATAAAATAACTGCATAATCATGCATAATTTCGTTAATATAATCCTTCCTAAAACAACCACCCAAATATGGAAGGGGATGGTATGATCTTGGTGAGCCTCCCATGGATTACCATCCTGGCTATGGGATCAAGTGTTAAGGGTGGCTGAGATTTAAAAGAGATCGGTGTGATATAGAGGAGTTTCCCACGAATTTCTATCCTGGTCATGGTATCAAGTGTTAAGGGCCGGCTGAGATTTTAACACTCCCCCTCAAGCTGGGGAATATATATATGTCATTCTCCGCTTGGTAATTAGTCACAAAAAAGTAGAGTTATCAAGTCTCTTGGTGCATCATAGAGCCCTCCATTTGGTTAAAACTTTGGAGAGAAATTAGCTTCAGACATTACAGTGGCAAAGGGTAGCAATGAAAGCTATATTAAGCAGGGCAACAATGAAGGCTGCATTAGTTATAGATAGGATATCAACCACAAGAGAAGGCTAGCAATGAAGGCACGGTAGGAGGAAAAGAAACTATTTTTAGAGTTGCGGTAAGCTTCATGGACAGCAGTAGAAAAACACGTCTCAAGCGACTTAGCACTTTCCACTCAAATCTCCTGCCGTCCGATCAAGCCAGCCTTCAGAACAATGCAAGTTAGCCATCTGATTCCACCTGAACACTCATGTTCGATCGACCCAATACAGGTGCATGCAAGGTCTCTGATCCCTCTAGTCTTTTCACAGGAAGGAGTACAGGTCTTGCACTCTTGCTTGTCCTAGCCTTAGACCCACACGAGTGGGAACTCTCGGCTCTCTCCAGACATACGCAAGAGGAGCCTTCTCGCTTGATCTCTCCTCAATCTTGAATGCACAAAGGAAGCAAAAGGATCAATATTCTTTAGAATTCCAACAATGAAGATTGATGGTGGGAACATGTTTTCCTTATAATTCCACAATGAAGGCCAGTGGTGGGAACTTATATTCCTCATAATTCTAGTAATGAATGTCAGTGACTCTTCTAGATGAAACACATTAGACATTTGTCTCTCTTGATCAAATGAAGAGACTACGAGATGAAGTACTCTACCCTTCTCGATTGGACATATGCAGGAACGAACAAGCCAGAATACGATCCCTTTCGTTTTTGAAGGGAAGGCCGAGCCCACCCTTTAGAAAGTCCGACAATAAAAAAAAAAAATAGAATTCTGGCCAAGGATATGAAGGCTCTGATGCCATGTTAAATTAAAAAAAAAAATTAGAGAGAAAAAACTTAATTTTATTACACAAAACTATCCCTATTTATATATCTATATAAGATTTCTTAATAAAGAAACAAAATAACTATAGAATCATGCATAATTGACTTAATATAATCATTCCTAAATCAGCCACCCAAATATGGAAGGAGGTCGGCGTAATCCTGGTGAGCCTCCCACGGATTCCCATGTTGGCCGTGAGATTAAGTGTTAAGGGATGACTTGGATTTTAACATTATTTAAAAACATTTGTTAAAATGTCATCCTTAATTGCTTCAGCATCGACCTAAGTCAATCTATTCCTGGAACAAAATTTAGAGCAAATACTTGTCAGCATTTATATATCACCAATAAAAATTTGAAAACCACTAAGCAACAAATGTGACATTCTGTTACAGGAGAACCTGAAATAAAGATAAAATTGAACATATAATCTTGTAAAATATATGAATAATGTTGCTATAGAAATTTATGTAGAAAAATGATTATTACTTTATCTTATTAATCAATGCAGATGTGATTTGTTATCGTAGTTGTATCTTCTCTTTAACACCTTAACCATCTCCTGTCTCATGATTTGTTACATCTCCGATGTGAAACAATGATGATGAATAAGAATTGCTTTTAAGAAATTAGTAAAATGCGAACTTTGCTTGGCTAAATATAAACGGATGCTTTTCAAGTTAGATCTTAGAAAATTTCATGAGAGGACTAAGTAGTGGCAAGTGATTACAATAGAGATTACCACTTGCAATATAACAACAACATATAACTGAGTAAAACAAATTGCAAGTTAACAAAATCCACAGTTTAATAATTAGATCGTTCACCTTGGGATCCCTCACTCACACTCTTGGTAGTGATTGGCTTAGCAAAAGAATGTTGCAAGCAAACATAGAGATGCCACTAGAAGACACTTGATGCCGAGGGTGCTAGTCGCCGGGGAAGGAGTTGGAATTGGAGGAACGGGTGGGCGTCCGGTGATCTTCCACTCTCCCGTAGGTCGTTGTTTGTCCATGACGCCCGCTAAGTGGGGGAGGATACGATCAACGTATTCGTTGAAGTTGCTTTCAGATCCAAATCCGAGGTCAAAGAATGGTGATTAGATGACGTCAATCTCCCCTCGAGAATTGAGAATAAGCCTATGATCAACTTCCAGATCCGCCATACATGATAATGGAAGGCTTGGTGTGTCGTTGTGGTGGGGGAGCTGCCACTTGGGAGGGATGACCAAGAGGAAGAGGAGAGGCGGGTGGGGTCTCGGGTTGGAGGAGGTGGAGAGAGGGGCGGCTAGATCTAGGTATTTGAATTCGAATTTTGAATTTCAAATAATTATAATTCATTCCCTCTTTGCTTGGCTTAATTTAGGAAAGCAACTATGATAAGGGAAATCATCACAATGATTGAGATTGTGGAGTGGGCCGGCGGCATGAGGGGAAGGGGAAAATTGGCTCGGGTAGAGGGGGAGAGGCCTTGGGCCAGCGGGTGGAGATGAGGTTTGGTGGTGGTTTTGACGCAAGAAGGGGAGGTGGTGGTGGGTTGTCGGGTAGGGAGGAAGAAGGGGAAGCTCGGGTGGTGGAAAAGTGGGAGAGAAGAAGAAGAAGAAGAGATGTAGGAAATCCAAGAGCTCACCCGCAGGGGCTATTGGGTACTTCATTTGAGCCTCTCCTAGGCTTCACCACTCTCTCTAGAACTCACAAAGAGATCATGAGAAAAAGCTGAATTTTTCATATCAATAATCATTATCCATTACAATGCAAGAGGCCTCGTATAAATAGGCCCAAATGAAAGAAAACAAAAAAGACTAAAGTGCTCTCGGGCTACAACATAGACTCAATTCCCCATAAGGGTAAAATAGGAAAACTTAAATGCACATAAATTAGAAAATACATCAAAAGTACAGACTTTGAGTCGTAGCCGTCGATCCACGACTACGTCGACGATACACATGACGAAATCTCTAACTGATGTCCTCAACATTCTCCCCATGTGGGAGAAAGCTCGACCTTGTCGAGTAAGCATCCCTGGAACTCTCATACCACTCCTGTAGAGTAGGGTCCAACCTCTGCAGCTAATCCCGGTCGATCCACGTGTTCTCCGCCTCCAATTTCTCTGCCCATTGAACTAGATACTTTTGGCAACCACCGTCTTTAGTGGAAATATATTTATTGCTAAGTATTGTCTCAATTTTCTCCACAGTGGGTAAAGTTGGAATGTTTGGGAGTTGAGGTAGGCTGGGGTTCTCACTAGGTAGGGTCACACAACTCTCAGTATGTAGTAGATTAGTGGGGTTAAACTCTGGACCCTCAAAGGGTACAAGATCTTCGATGTTAAATGTTGGATTATTGTTAAAACTCTCGGGAAGGTCTAGCTCATAAGCATTACTATTTAATTTGAATGTTATTTTCAAAGGTTATGCGCTTCTCGCATGTAATTTCTTAATGGCCCCTTGCAGGAATCGCTCCGGACGAATTCGAACAACTAAAAAGTCTCCCGCTTCAAATTATTTAAATCGTTTCTTAAGGGGTCCACATTACGCTTATAGTTAGCATTGCTTTGTTCAATCTTTTTATTAATTTTCTTATGCAATTCTTGTAGATGTGATGCAAATGCAGATGCAGACTCGAATGTTTTAAATTTAGGACCCATGGGGATTAAATCTATTGGTTGCCTAGGTTGGTATCCGTAGACAATTTCAGCTGGACTCAGACCCATGGTTCAATTAACGGAATTGTTATAAGCAAACTCGGCAATAGACAACTTAGAATTCCAATCTCTAATGTGTTTAACTACCAAGGTCTAAGGAGGTTACCCAGGCTCCTGTTTACGACTTCCGTCTGACCATCCGTCTGAGGGTGGATAGCGATGGAGAATTGTAGTTTAGTACCTATATTGAACCATAACGTCTTCTAAAAATAACTAGTGAATTTTACATCTCGATCCGACACAATGGTTTTAGATAACACATGAAGACTGACAATTTCATCAAAATATAATTTAGCGATCCTAGAAGCATCAAACGCTTTGGAGCACGGGAGGAAGTGCGCCATCTTAGAAAATCTATCCACAACCATACACACGGAGTCGTATTTTCTAATAGTCTTGGGTAGACCTAAAACAAAATCCATGTTAATGTCCTGCCAAGGACAGTTGCGTACGGGAAGGGGCGTGTAGAGACTGGTATTCTATTTCCTTTGCTTAGCTGGATGACAAGTATGGCATCTCTTGACCAACCTACTAACATCTCGCTTCAAACTGGGCCAAAAGAATCTATATTCAACAACAACAATGGTTTTTGATTGCCCAAAATGTCCAGCTAAGCCTCCAGCATGTAATTCCCAAACGAGGAATTCTCGAAGTGAGGTATTGAGAATACATAGTTTCTGAGATTTAAATAAGTAACCATCTTCCAATATGAAGTCATCTACAATCTGTTCACATCTAGTCGACAATGCAGAATAGGTTTCCTTAAAGTCAGGGCAGTCCAAATAGTCTTCTTTAAGTCGCTCGAAACCTATCACTTCATTCCTCTTTTCACGAGTAATCATCATCCGACGGCTTAGTGCATCGACAGTCTTATTTTTCGATCCTACTTTGTGCCTAATTGTATAAGTGTATTCTTACATCCCAGCTACTGTGACGAGTATTGAGTTTCTTTTGCGAATTAATATAGCGCAAGGCCTCGTGGTCCGAAGATATAACAAATTCTTGTGGTAGCAAGTAGTGCCTCCAATACCTAAGGGACTGAATGATCGCGTAAAACTCCTTACTATAGGTTGAGTACCGTTGTCTGATATCATTCAACTTCTCGCTAAAATAGGCAACAGGGTATCCCTCTTGCAACAAAACTCCTCCTATACCAATACCATACGCGTCACAGGCACTTCAAAAACTTTAGAAAAATCAGGAAGACACATAACTGGGACCTTGACCATTCTCTTTTTGATCTCCTTGAATGCTTTAGTGGCAGATAAGGTTCAATGGAATTCTCCATTCTTTAGGCAGCCAGTTATTGGTGCCACTATCATGCTAAAATTCCTAATAAATCTCTAATAAAAGGTGGCCAATCCATGAAAGCTTCAAACATCTCTGATATTTTTCGGTTCAGGCCACTCGTTAATCGCTCGAATTTTATCTGGGTCAGCTGATATTCCTTGAGAGTAAATGATGAGTCCGAGAAAAGTGACACGATCTGTGAGGAACATACATTTCTTTGGATTGGCATACAATTGTTCTTTCCTCAAAACCTCACAGACTTGTTTCAGATGATTTAAATGTTGATCCATTGAGCTACTATAGATTAAGATATCATCAAAATAGACTATGACGAATTTTCCTAAAAAGGCCGAAGGACTTGGGTCATGACTCGCATGAAAGTGCTAGGGGCATTACTAAGACCAAATGGTAGTGGGGAAGGTTGGGCAGTGAGGCTCCGGGTACTAGGTCTAGAGCGTGCTGGATGTCTCGCAGAGGGGGTAATTGGTTTGGAAGATCCTCAGGAAAAACATTGGCAAAGGTCTCAAGGAGTGGTTGGACCTCTTCGATTCTTCCTCTTCTTCTTCAACCTCTTCGATTATGGT
>NW_021320117.1:6138-53107 GCF_001605985.2 Dendrobium catenatum
GGCACAATGAGATAACAATAATGATCATAGCCAATATGTTCCTTAGTGGAATTTAATCCTTGAGATATGAATCAATAAGATACGTTCGATAGGGTACAAACCCCTTTGTTAGCTAAGTGTGGATCTCCGAAAGGATTATTCTTAGCGGAGAACAGAATGCAAAGGGTACGACTGTACTATCACGTAGGACAAAACGATCATAGTCTTTTACACTCTATGCAAGCAGGCCAATGCAAGGGCATGTGAAATTATATATAATATTAATCATAGTGGATAATGACTTTTACCTACACACCTCGATGGGTAATAATATATATATATATATATCCTAATCAAAGTCATAAGATTTCCCCCATCCAATACATCAGCTCAAATGTGATTTATTTGAAGTGGAGATCAGTTTTCCACGGTCGCAAGCCCCCATGATTAATTACATCTTAGACCTCGTTGTAAGAAAACAACAGTACAACAGTACTGCCAACCTTATACTATAAATCTATAAAAGATATTGTATCGTACACACAATACTAACATCAACGACCTATCTTGCCTAAAAAGAAAGCCTGCTAAAAGCACCTAGTCATATAAAATTCATGCTGTCTGGTCTTTATAAAAGATGGGTGGGTGGTTAAATTTTTGAAATTATATATCCTAATAAATGCGGGTTTGCTTTGGAAATCCTGCAGACTCTTTCCACCCTTCTTTCTCACCCCCTCTGGAAATCCTGCGGGCTCTTTCCAACCTTTCTTCTCGGGCTTCTAACCTCTTTCGTCTCTCCGCAAGTGCCACTTCACCTGTATCCTTCTTCTCTAAGTGAAGCAACTTTAGGGTGTCTTTGAGATCGAGTCGAGTTTGTGTTTTAATTTCTTTTTATTTCTTTAATTTGAAATGTAAGAGTTTGTTCGTCTCTTTTCTCGTCCTTAGTCAATTTCGTCGGTAGAAGTCCGTCTTTATTTTTGTCAAGCAAAAAATATAGGCTCCCTATAATTTTTTGCTTGCATCACTAATTGTTCAGGCGGTCAATTAATAACTTATACTTTAACCAATGAACAAATTTTGTAAAGAATTTGAAAAAAGAGATCAATAAAAAATTAAGTATACTTTACTTTAAATTAATCATAGGAAAATCAATTTTTTTTCAAAATTTAGCAACTTCAATTTCATTGAAATATATTTTTTATTTTTGAATTATTTAAAATCTATTAGCTTATTTGTTTTCTTCGAGTTTACAATGTCAACTGATTGCTGAAGGTTAACAAGCTGATTGAACAATAACAATATGATTGATGAAAAAATATTAATATAACAATAAAATGTAATATATCATATGTTCAAATTACAACATTAATATGTACTTATATAAAGACAGTACAAAATGATTGATTGTAATGATCTATCAAACTATGATGTTATTTTATCATAATTTTTGATATAATTAACAAAGATAATGAACTCTTTAAACAGGACAAATTAATACAAAAATTTTTCGTTTAGTTAGATCTTTAAGAAGCTTTATAGAGAACAAATAAATTGACATGTCTTCAAATGCTTATGTTGTTTGTTCAAGAACTGTAATGGCAACATAAAACAAACATGTTTCAATTATTGACTGTGATATATTACTTCTTGAGTTAATGATTGTATTAATTGATAAACTATGTAATTTGACTTCATAGAAATATATATCTAAATATTCTTTTCTTCTAACAGTTGAAGTTATAGAGAAAGGTCGTTTCAACTAGCTACAGTCACTAATGTCATTGAAATTTTGTGAAGGGTCTTCAAAAAATTTGCTACTAATGTTAACGTGTTCAAAATTTCTAAAAATATTTTCGTGATCAAGTCTTTGGTTGGGAGTCCAAGCATTATCTACAATAGCAATAACATTTATGAACATCAAATCAAGCTTATCTTCAAGTTCGGGATTAATGTCACAATATCTTTTTTTTTTTAGCATTTAACACAACATACAAAGAAATTTTTAATTTATAAAACTAAAATATATAATATAAAGATTGAAAGAGCCAAATATATGAACATGTATAAAATCAATATTCTCCTCTAATTTTTCTTTCTACCATTAATGAAATACATCAATAATTTTTCTCCTAGTATCCCAACCCAATTTAGTAGACCCATGTTTTAGTTCCTTTTATAATTTCCAAACTCTTTTCATTGGTCCAATTTAATTTTTAGCTGAATTTTATCATATTTTCTTCGAGTTTTATTAGAAAAATTTTTCATTAAATCTGTTCAAATCTCTTTATTGAAGTGTGTAGTCGGTTGATTGCCAAGTTCAATCTCTCTCAAGTATAAATAAAAAAATTGAGATATTAAATGGGTAAACTAAAAAATTTATGTTTGAGAAATATTGAACTTGACAATCAACTGTTTATACACTTAAATAAATAAGGTTGGACAAATTTAATAAAAAAATTTTCTAATAAAACTCGAAGAGAATATAATAAAGTTCAGCTAAAAAATAAATGAGAATAATTAAAGAAAGTTTAGAAATTATAAAAGGAACTTAAGCGTGTGTCTATTGGATTGGGTTGAGATACTAAAAGAAAAATCATTGATGCATCTAATCAATGGCAGAAAGAAAAATTAGAGGTGAATATTTATTTTATTAATGTTCATATATTTGGCTCTTTTAACATTCATATTATACATTTTAGTTCTTTAAACTGAATTTTTTTTGTAGGTTATGTCAAATACTAAAAAAATTATATATTGTGATATTGATTCCAAACTTGAAGATAAGCTTAATTTGATGTTCATAAGTATTGTTGCTACCATAGATAATGCTTAGACTCTCACACAAAAGTTTGATAATGAAAATGTTTTTTGAAATTCTGAACACGTTGATATTGATAGTGATTTTCTCGAAAAAAATTTATAAAATTTCGATAGTATTAGTAACTGTAATTAGTTGAAATGACATTTCTCTACAATTTAACTTCTAGTTGGAAAAAAATATTTAGATTTATATTTCTATGAAGTCAAATTACTCAGCTTTTCAATTTATGCACAAATATTAGCTCAAAAAATAATGCATCACAATCAATAATTAAGACATTCGTTTTTTGTTGCCATTAAAATTTTTGAACAAATAATAGAAGTATTTGAAGACATGCCATTTTATTTATTCTTATAAAGCTTTTTGAGGATCTAAGTAAGAGAGAAATTTTTATATCAATTTACCCTAATCAAAGAGTTCATTGTATTGGTTGCTGCTATAAAAATTATGATGCAACATCATAGTTTAATAGATCGTTATAATAAATCACTTTATAATTATTTTTTATAAGTACACATTCTATTGTTATACTAATATTATTTTCATCAATCAGATTGTTAATGCAGTATTCATCATTTGAGTCCTAAATTTATTTATATTTGTATTCTGAATATTATATATGAACTATCTGTTTGAATATTGTTATTTTTTGAATTAGACATGTTCTATATCAATCATTGATATTGAATAAGATAGAAAAAAGATCAACGTACAAATTATATCAATAATTTTATATAGGTTGACCAATTGATATATATATCTGTTCTCATAATTGTATATTTTTTTAAAGTATTGGTCACTATAATTTTACTTTATGCTCAGGTTTGTCAGAGATTGAGTCTGTGAAAGATATTTATCTGAATGACATAAATTATGCTCCACAATTGAATAAATATTCTTGGATGTTATTGTATTGTGAGTTTAAATGGCTTATTTTATTTGTAAACATCTGATCTGTTCTTTAAGTCTCAAAGGGAGATGACCACTTAACCGATGTATTTTTATCATTTATTTTTATGTATTTTGCAAATGTCTCAGGGATACTATTGAGTTGAAGCTATTATTATCTATGACGTTTGTTGCAATTAGTGCATTATCTAATATATATCCATTATATGTAGTAAGAAATATTTATTCTTGTTTTTATTTTCCTTCAACAATCTATTAACATTATTAATAAGAATGAAGAATCAATTGATGGATTAAATATTCCTTTATCCAAATGGATGGTAGCTTACGACACATAGAAAAATAATATTAATTATGCTAATGAAAAATAATTGATTCTATATCTTAAATCAATAATGTACATATAATACATTTTTAACATAAATAGTTTCATCGTTCAATCAGCTTGTTTGGATTACCTTCAACAATCTATTAACATCGCAAACTTCAAGAAAACAAATAAGCTAATATATTTTAAATGATTCAAATACAAAGAATATATTTGAATGAAATTGAAGTTGCTAAATTTTGAAAAAAAATTATTTTTCTATGATTGATTTAATGTAAAATATACTCAATTTTTTATTAAGTTTTCTTTCCAAATTCTCTATAAAATTTATCATTGGTTAATGTATAAGTCATTAATTGACTGCCTAAACAATTAGACATCCAACCTTAATCACAAAACGCTGTCAAATCTAAATTTGAAATTCCAAAACAAAAATATATCAATCCGTTATGTTTATTAATCATAATAAAAGAATAACTGTAAATTAAACTCTTCTCTTCTGTAAGTTTGTTGTTCAAGCTATACCATTTTGGAGGATTCTTAATTTAGTTGATGTCCTAAATAATACAACCAAAGTGGAACCATCAGGGTGAGTTTTGCAAAATTCTAATGTCAAATCCCATTAACATTAGACTAAGAAGTAGATCTTCATATTGAATAAGTGCACATTCTGAAAATTTTATGTTGACCCCTACACATCAAACAACACCCAAAAGGACAAAACCCGCGAACAAAACAATACGTGTGTCGACGCGACACGTCAATTGAAAGGTCAAGTGACCTCCTATTTCTAAACATACTAAGCCGTTGCAATCAAGATGTCAAGTTCGCATAAGTGGAGACCCCTCGTAGTCAAATTAGATGAGATATGTTCAAAGGGATGATCGACACCCGAAATTTGTGCGCAACGTTGCCCAAACGATGTCCATTCTCAAAACGGACTTCGTCGTTGCGTTTGAAACATCGTCAATACCTAAGATTTATTATCAATTTGCCCAACTAAATCGACACAAAAAATGAGAAAAAAATGCACACAAATCAAGAAAACGCGCTAATCAAGGCATTTTATTTGAAATTAGCGCTCGACTGTTATTTTAATGAGAGATGACATGGTGCTAAAAATAAAGTTATGATTTGCAAAATAACAAATTCTAACTTAAATATGAATGAACATGTATAAGGTTGGTGATGTAAAAGAAATTTGCAAACACCTCTTATTTATTATAATTTTTGGAAGTTATCGGACCTAATTATCTGATAAATTAGGGTTTGTTAATTAAGGGGTGTAAAGGCTCCTAAAAAATTCTGGAGGGTTTAAGATGTCACTAGTTTTGACTTAACCCAATCAGCACCGCCTGGGTACCGTCAGATCGAGCGCAATTTCGATTCGACGGCCGATATCGCATCGGACGGATAGCGTGATCGTGGGATCAAGATCCACGTTCATTTCGAACCGCGGAACGACGGGATCTTGACCGTTGATCGCGAGATCAACGGTCGAGATCACCTACCCGGAGACGTAGACCGAACCCGAACCCTAGAATACACAAGTGGCTCGTTCTCTCGATCCAGACGTCCAAATTGCATGAAATTTTAAACTCTAATCCTATGAGTAAGGAGCATTCATGGGGGACTTATTTCGCGGTCTAAAACGCGCTTTTTGAAAAGTTATTTGACCCGAAGTGTTGTGACATATGCACAGTTGACTTGTAGATTGTCCTCGTATGATTCTCTTGTTGAAACCGCAACCAAACGAGCTCTTGGGAATTGGCGTTGGAACGCTTTTAGCTTCGGTTGGCCGGAGATCTCGCCGCCGGCGAGAGTTTAGCGGCGGGTTTAGGTCAGAAAAGATGGGAGAAGGTAGAGGGAACTCCCACACAAAGTATCACAACTCTTCGACGCTTAGTGAGAGAGATCAAAAATAGCTCCCATGAAAACCTTAATTCTCTCTATTTAAGGCCTTAGATTCATCACCAACGGCCTAGATTGCATCAAGGCCTAATTGGGAGGGAAATCAAGCTATGATGGCTATGACTTGCTCAAAAGATTAATATGAAGGGTTTTGAATGGGTTAAAGGCCTCAATTTGACTTAAATAGGTCAAATTGACCATAAGAAGACCATGTTGACCAAGTCAAGGGTTGACTTGGTCAATCTAATCAAATAAGGCCAAGGGATGAGTGTAGATTTGAATTAAATTTGATTTGACCCAATATGGCTAATTGGCTCAACTTGAGTTGACCTGGTCAACTAGGTTGACCCAGGGCATAGGTTTGGGCCCAATGGGTTGGGTCTGACCCATTGAGTCTAGGGAAGGTGAGAATTCAGCTTTGGAAGCTATGAAATTGATTTGAGATCAAATAGGAGTTTAGGTTAATTTGGGTCAACCAGGTTGACCCAGGGCATAGGTCTGAGCTCAAGAGACTCGGTCAGACCCATGGAACCCAAAGAAGGTGTTCTTGGGGCCTGACTTGGTCAATATGACCAGATCAGCCCTTTGACCCAAGTCTAGGTCAAAATAGGGTCAACAATCTTCTAAGTCTCTCTATCAACTAAGTCCACCCTAAGTCTACAAGGTATCCTTGGACGACGCAACCCATGGATGGCGACAAAGATCCTTCTGTCAAGTTGGGACGACGAAACCATAGGATCTTGATCGGGTCTATCATCAATTCTCCCACTATCTGCTTTAAGTCCAAGATGGTAAAATTTCAAAATTAAAATATCAAGTCATCAAACATCTAAACCAATGTTGCTACTATATGTCAGATATCACTCATCTACGGGTACAATGTATTCATTTGAAGATTAGCCTTAATCGAAAGTTCTCTCTCGTTATCGAGAGGTGTAATTAACTATAGGGGCTTGCGCCTATAGGAAGCTAGAACTCATATCATAATGTCGCAAAATGAGGTCAAATCCAATCTGCCTTCTGAAAATTTATCCAAAACTTAATCCATTAAAACTTCCCCGAAAGCAGGGAAGGCTGGGGATCAAATTTTTGGAGCCCCCAGTCTTACTCAGTTCCTATTGCTTCTCTTATTTCTGTCAGTTCTAGTAGAGTTTAATAGCTAAAAATAAAGTTCATATAATCCAATCATCAATTTATATCGGCTGTATTTCTAGTATGCAGTTTTATACTACGAGTGAATGCATGATTGCAAAGTCATCCAAGAACTTACATAAAGATTAAAAAAATAAAAAAACTCCACCCTTGGTCAGATCATTGGCATAAAAAGGGATGAATAACTTCATATTGATTAAGCTTTGCTTTGTCACTTTTGTTAACAATGTCGAGTTGGCTCTTCTACAGTAAGCATGCTAAAAAAAAGTTCTTGTAAAGACTATGAAGCAGGTGAATGTGTTCTACAATCAAAATGCTCCTAACCAAGGGCATCTAATTTTTCACTAAATATTCATATTTGAGCTTCATCTTTGCTAATTAAACAAGTTTGAACAAGACCTTGAGCTCAATTATATGAATTTGAGTCATGCTGAAGCTTCGTAAAACAACGAGAATTCTCCACAAAAGTCCACACAAAAACAAGAAAATAGTAGATAATTAGTAATATTTGATGAAATGGAAATGGAAAATACCAAGATACAATTGATCCTTTATTCGAGAGGAGAATCTTTCTCTCCCAAATCTCTAGATGTAGCTAGAGCCCAAAGGAAACCTAAAATCTAATAAATCTCAAATTTCAGCCAAATTCAAGATGGCCTAACCCTAGGAAAACCAACTATTTAATGCATACAAATTAAAAGAAAATCCCTAAACATACCCTACATTCAAATTTCCCTCTCAAAACCCTGAAAAATCCTTCTTAAATGACTCTGCTTGGGCGTTCGGACCGTCCGATCTCCGCAAGAGGCGGAGATCCCGCCTATGTTGCGATGGTCCCATGCGGACCGGCTGGACCGGTCTAACATATTTCCCTTAGTGTTACTTGCGAACTCAAGTATTTCCTATCACATACAAATTAGGCTGAAGATTTACATCTGTTTATTTCTTAAGGAACTTCGGCAAGGTAGAGCAAAGTTAGTTGAATAATAAGTAGACATGGAATGAGTAAATTTCCTTTTAAGCATCCAATGTAGGTTACTCATTGAGCACTGTATGGCCACAAGATGTTCATCTGCGAAAAAATATACTAAAATGCTAGCTTAATAGACTTTTCAGAACTTATCACTTGATTGCAGACCGAAGGTTGACATACATGTATATTTCTGCAACTTAAACTGAGGATCCTTTGATATAAGTATTACAAACTTCCCAGTATCCATAGTTTCAATTAATGAAGTCTCTTTTGGTAAGCTAAATAATTTTTTTTGTTCTTGTGGGTGAGTAGTTGGCTTGCCGCATGAAGCATCAATAGTAAAAAGTTATGCAACTCATCTTGGTCTGTTGATTGAGAGCTTTGGCTACCAACCAAGAGGTTTTGGGTTCAAGTCTTGCGTATGTGATGTGTGTGAGTTTGTCTTAATTGGCCTAAATATTAAAAAAAAAAAGTAAAATGTTAAGCCATAGTAATGTTTGTCAATTGTATTACAAGGGGATGGTCAGTTTGCACTCGAATCTCAATAGGTGTAACAGATCTCTTATTCTCATTTTGATTCTTTATTGGGATGTCCAGCTATTGATTAGATGTGGGTACATCTTTTTTATTTCTATTTAATCTTAGGCTCCTTGTATTTCATTTTCAAGCTTTCTAATGTTTGTGCTTTCATGTTCTTTAGGGATATTTTCAACCTTGTAGGCTGTCTCCTGGAGCCTGCTACTGTAAGTTTCAAAAATAATTGCTGAAATTGTAAACATTAGTTATTATGTATGTGATAATGGGCATCAATGAAGAGCATGGGCGGATCCACCAAGGGCTTAGGGTGGGCAAATGCCCACCCTCAAAAATTTTTTTTTTAAATATTTAGAGGGGATATTTTGGAATATTTTGGGTATTTTGGACATTTTGCCTCCCATAAAAAAAAATTTTCCCTACTTTTATCAATCATAAGCATCTTTGTCCATCCCCCACAATTTTTTTTTTGTCCACCCTAAAAAAAAAAGCTGGATCCGCCCCTGATGAAGAGCCTTTTTTAATTTATTTTATTTCATTGGTGGCAATGCGCACATATGCATGAGTAGAGGTACAATTTTATTGGACTACTGCATAACACAGCTAAGCTCTTTGTGTGTGCTCCTGAGATTTCTCATCTACATCTATTTGTGTGTGCATGCATGCAAGTGGTGGCACAATGCACATATTCTTCATGTGCATATATGCATCTTTTTTGTGGATTTTTTGTTCCATTATTACCTTTTCTTGCATGCATTTTTTATTTGGTTGAAAATTGCGGAAGTTTCTCATTTATTATTTGTTACTCCAAGAGTTCCTCTACCTTTATTCTCGTTGACTTCATCTGTGCTACAGTTTGCTATTACAATTTTTAGTGTATCTGAATTCCCCAACCTTGTTTCTCCATGGCGTCAACTTTTCTTGAGTTTGCTATTACATTTTTAGTTTATATTTACAAAATTATTGTCATTGATGGGGAAGCTCCCCAATATTTACCCTCCATGGCTTAAATTACTCCGTCAAGCATGCGATTTAGTTATGCAAGTTCTTTCATGTACTTTGCCTTTCTGAATTCTACTTTTGGTTATTGCAGTTGAAGACCCAATTTTACATGGCATTGGTGAGTTAATTTTTACTCTCTCTGCTCGCTTCTTCTGATGCTATTCTCCCTTCTTCCTGATGGAAAATATACAAATGTGAATTTCCAGTTGTACACGGCAACAACAGCAATCTTGACTGCACAAATAGTATACTACGGTCATATTTGCCATCGACTGGAAGCAAATAAAGCTTGTAAACCGGAGAAGGTTAGGATTTAAAGAACTTTACGTAAAGCCAACTTGATAAGTTTGGTTGTTTAAGAGTTGAGGTTAACCAATTGCTTTCAATTGCAACGATCCATATAGAGTGACCGACGTTACTTTATGTAGTTTCTCAATCAAATTTGAAAAATGTCTCAAAATTTTTGTATTACCCATAAAAAGTTGTGATCCTTGTAACTTCCTAAGCCTGTTGACTGTTCTAAGTTTATGGCCAGGTGAAAATTTATTAATTAGATTATCAGAATCTCAAATACTGTCATAATTGAAAACCCTAAATGCATGTGTTTACTTGTGTTTGTTTATTTCATTTTAATAGAAGTTTTTAATGTTAGCATAAGTCTATATGTACATGTTTAGGATGCTATCGTATCAAGAATGTTTGATCCCAGCTTGGATTCTTATTCTCTACCACTTTCTGGAATTCCATGAGACTACCTTAGTTTATATTTTCATCCTTCATGCATTTCCTATTGGTGGACTTCTGGTTTTACTCTCCATTCTTGCGGTTCCCTAGAGTATTTTTCTCCAATAATATTTTTGTAGCCACCTCTAGTGTCCCTTGACAATTTTTGTGTTGCCAATATTTGAGGCTTCCTTTGTTTTTGGGCTTTGACCCTTTTTTTTCCTGCTGCTATCATCTCTTTCAGCTTTCTTCCACTACTATCTGGCTCTAAAAACCTTGACAACGGATTACTCGTTGATTTTCTATTCCCTACATCCTTGAGTGTGATTCCTTTGCTTCTATGAAAAATCACATACAATTTTTTTCCCCTCAGTAATTTGTTGAAATTGAACTTCCAAAGTTTTTTGTGGCTATAAATAAAGGGTATGAGGTATGCACAAAACTCGATAATTGGTACTTGAATAAAATGATTAGTTTTATGTACTATTCCTACTTTGGGGATTCACTTTCATGAAGTGAGAGGCTTAAAGAGTTTCTAGAGTAGTTATTGCGGGCTCCGAATATTTAAGGCCCGATCTCTTCTCATTTCGGGAGAGTTTAAACATATATGTTCTGGGTTAAATTTTTGGAAGGCAAATTAGTTTGAAGACAAGACACTATCTATAGATTTCGACCTTATTTTGCGAGAACTCTAAGATTTGAGTTCATGTTTCCCATAGACAAAAGCTCCTATGGTTAACCGTCTCGGTGACAGGAGAGTACTTTCAATTAAAGGCTAATAATTAGAAAAGTATTAAGTGTCTAGCATACAGTAGCACCTGATTTGATGTTTAAGATTTGAAATATATGATCTTGCACTTAAAGAGGATGGTGGGCGAATGATGACTAATCCGATCAAATTCTCATAGTTTCGTCATCCCAGGTTGTCATGGTCTCAATATTCTTATTTAGAGGAGGTAGTTGACTTAACTTGATTAAAGGATCTTTATCAGTAGCCATGGTTTGCTTTGTCTGAGGTATCTTGTAGACCTGAGATGATTGTTTTCCTAAGGGGATAAATTGAAGTCGTCTGAGCTAATAAAGCATTTGTGCTCAATCAAATATACCGTATGATTCATTACTCAAGGGTTTTAATTATTGGGGAATATATGTGCTTTAGTCGTAACTGTAATATAAAGGTGCCTATCTTCGATAAAACTTTATTGTCAAAGGGCTCGATCATAACCATTTTCTTGTGATGCTAGTTTGCATTTTGCGATAAAATCATAAGTTAGAGGGCACATGTCATATTTTTATTGACGTGAGATTATTTTAGAATGAATATTATTAATATTGATGAGGACATCAACAAGAGATTTTGGTGTGTTTATTAGAGGAGGCATCGAAGATCGACGACCACGATAAACTAAAAAGTTTCTTTAATTCCCTTCATAAAGTAACCTATTATTAATTAAAAAAGTTTCTTATTTGAATTCAAATTAATATTTGAATTTGAAGCACTTTCCTTATTGATAAAACTATTTTAGGAAAGCCCATAATTACCTCAAAATTTGAAATTAAATCAAATATTTGGTTTGAAACATCATTTAAATTAAAGGGTCCACATACATTAAATCTAGATACTCCCTACCCTTCTCATATGGTCGGCCCCTCCCCTTGGCTTTTCCCTCTCCAATTAATCCTTAATCCTTATTAAACTTCCCCTATAATCCCTCCTAAGCCACCGGCCCCTATAGCCCAATTTAGGATAATTTGGAATTTAAATTATTATCTTTCCCTCTCTTAGAAAATTTTGAAATATAATCCAGATTTTCTAAGTTCTTCATCCCACCTTCCTAGCCCTCCCCTCCCTTTCCCTTCCTACCCGAGAGCTCCCCTGCCGGTTCTTCCCCTCCCTTCTCCCTTCACAAATCGTCGGCTCCTCCAAGGATCCCAATAGAGAAGACTCCCATATTCATGGATAGCCGATCCTGAAGTCGACCACGAATTCGCTTACAATTCTCAAGGACAAAAATGATATCCTTCAGTCGTCATTCTTTGACCCCGACTAGGAGTTTGAAGACTCCATAGAAGACTACGTCGACCTCATACTATTTCATCTAGACGAGACAATCGACGAACAACGACCATCCGGACAGTGACAACTCGTCGAACGTCCACCTGCGCCTCCTTTGACTACCTTCCCGTGGATCAAGACCGTCGGTGCCCTAACTTTCTTGGTGGCATTGTTGAGATTGCTAAAAGTCTCTCTCCGCTAAAGCCGTTCGTCGAGTGTAAGTGAGAAAGGAAACTCTAAGTGAAAAGCTCTAAATATGAACCAACAGATTCTTATTACAACACATGTAGTTTTATTGTAATTTTTCTAATCTTATTTTAAGTTGTTCCGTTCTCCTAAAATTATGACTGCATGCCAAAGCAAAACGTCAAACGATTGTTCTTCAAATTAATTCTTATGACTCATTAATGTTAAAGTAGCAAGCTTTACAATAATTTTTTTATTTCCTTGCAATTCCTATTTATTTCACATCAAATATTCGCAACTCGACTTTAGCTCTTTATGAGCTGTAAGGTTATTTCATAGATTTATCACACTCAACAAATGTTTATTGAGGGTGAATGAATTTTTGCTTTAAGCTACATGGAAATATATGTCACTTAGCATTTTTAAATTTTGATCTATATTAATTTTTTTTAATTTTATTGAGATTGAAGCCTTAAGTGATTAATTTTGGAATTTGGGGCATTTTGAAAGTCATGTAATCCCCACTGGTTGAGATTTTTTGTCAACTGACTATCACCAGGGTGTCTTTTGAAGCCACTTTAAATATTTATTTTTGGAACTTGAAGATTTGATATTTAAACATAGACCTCTTTGGATGAGATATACTTTCATCACGATCATTACTGAAGAGGGTTTGACACTTTTTTATTTTAATATTTGAACCTTGTCATCTCTACTAACTTCATGGCAGAGGATCAAATTCTATTTGAATTCATGCGACATTTTAATGATAGTCTCCTACGGCTGAGATTCACTTTCAACGCAGCCATCATGAATGATGGTTTAACCTTTTTTATTTTGCTTTTTGAATCCTATCAACTCTGAATAATTGCTACCAAACGCTCAGGTTCAATCTGAGTTAATGTGGCATTTTGATGATAGAGTCCCTTCCAATTGTAATTCACTTTTAACATAGCCATCATTAGGTATAATTTAACCGGTTAACCCTACACTTTTTATTTTTATATTTGAACTTTGTCAACTTCATTATCTAAGTTCATAAAGCATTTTGATGATATAGTCCCCTGATGTTGAGATTCACTTTTTATATCATCATTATCTGGGATTTTAAGTACTTTTATTTTGTTATTTGAACATTAAACAACTCTAATTGCTTGGTAACAAAGGATTGGGTTCAAATATCAACTTTTTGAATTGTTATACGAGCGTTAATTCTTCTGTAGTAAGTTTCTTTTGAGGAAGACATTAAAGGCCTAATGCGGAAGTAAAATAAAATGACTTTTTGATCACACAATCGTATATTTTCTTATTAATTCAAATCTTGTCAACTCCAATCCTTGAAAGGTGAAGTATTGGATGTAAAATTTACGTTCACGTTAAACCTGCACAGCATTATTGAACCTTGAGTTTCAGAGTTCGAAGGACTAGTCGGAGCACAAGGTGTTTAAAAAGATAGATTTTATTTAGCTTCCCTTTTAACCTCACATAGTTCAGACTTTCGCGTTTGTGTTTAGAATGTTTGTCGGAGCATATGCGGGGAATTCATATTAATTTTTAAATGACATGATGTTTTTTTATGCTTTTGTATAATGCATTTGCATATTTTTTATACATTTGCATAATACATTTCCATGTTATTTCTTGTACTTACAAGATGTGCTTGCATGCTTTCAATTTATTGGCACATTTTTTGATTAATTTGCATGGCATATCCTCATGCTTTTCAATGTATGTTATTTATTGAACAGTTATATAAATATCTTATACTAAATTTCTGTCATAGCCATTCAATTTCATCCCACTGCCGTATCATAGGTCAGTGTATATCTCAAAATTAAGGTACTGCTACAGTGATTTAATTATGTGAACAGTAACATTAAAATCCGAACTTAGGAATTTTAATTGAAATGCATTTTAATTTATATATGCTTATAGAATCAAAATTATATATATAAACCATTTGTAGGATTTTATAAGAATATTAATTATATTAATTATAAATTTTAAGAGGGGTGAAAATAAGGCATAATATTTTAGATAAATTTTGGGATTTTAATCTCAAAAAATCTTAGAATATTGCAGCTATCTCATGCCAATGTGCTTTTTATGAGGACTTATTTTACATTTTTACAGTGTTTTGCTTCAATTTTCACGTGATCATCTGATTGCAGATTGACGAGCTTGAGTACAAAGCAAAAGAGAGTTTGGTAGGGAAGAACAGCGATGAGAGGGGAAAATCTTAGAATATTGCAGCTATCTCATGCCAATGTGCTTTTTATGAGGACTTATTTTACATTTTTACAGTGTTTTGCTTCAATTTTCACGTGATCATCTGATTGCAGATTGACGAGCTTGAGTACAAAGCAAAAGAGAGTTTGGTAGGGAAGAACAGCGATGAGAGGGGAAAATCTTAACATTTTGAGAACTTCATATATATACCAAATTTCATGTAATTGATCCTGATACCACATTTAAGGTGCTTCTTGGTCGTCCATGGTTGCATGAATACGATATAGTCCCGTCAACGCTACATCAATGCATGAAGTATCTCAGGGATGAAGAAGAATTCAGGATATCTTGTGACATCCAAGTAACAATCTATGAAGATGCTAAATACTTCATTTCAAAGAAGTTGAAGTCATCAAGCTCTCTTGAGACCCAGGCATCGGACCCAGAAATTACAAAACAACCTAAACAAGAAAATAATAAGCAGGTTGGGAGAAAGAAGGCAACGTTGACTCTCTCCAAAGCACTTTTCATTCCTAAAAAAGGAAATACATACCTCACTTAGCTAGTGACACGGATGAAGATGATGTCACACCTACCAAATCTCAGAGGGTATACCACAACTACCAAATGGAGTAGGGAAGTTGAATACTCATGATGATTATGCTACGACTCTATCTATATGAATGCGGTACATGATTTGTTCTTCAAAAGAATAGACAACCTATGAATTTCAGATAGTGTACTCGTAGTCATATGTATTCACCTACAACACTTTAAAGAAGTTATTCCTCGAGAGATGCATAATGTTGAAGAGCTTGTAATATTCTATGTACCTCCCCAAAAGAAAAGGGTGGACCAGCGAGTCTATTTTATTCAATAGGAAAACTCGAAGAAGAAAGAAATTGTGACTGGTTTCGTACACGTTGATTCCGGGGAATTAGTACATTTAAGATTTCCCAGGTATAATATCATAAACATCCAAAGAATATTACAAAAGCGAGATAAAACCTGTTCTTCCAAACAACAAGTCATTTCTGCTTGAGCCTCTGGTATCGAAGGAATCCTCACTCATTAAAGAAGAACGATATTTTTGCAAAAATGAGTCTGGGATTCATCGTACTGAAGTACCCTCAAAAAGAGATTTGCCGAGCAATCACATGTGGAGAAATCAAATCCTATGATGATGGTGATAATGTGTACGAAGTTGACACATATGATGATCAACCCGTAGAGGCCAAGCCTGCCCCAGAAGAGCTTGAAGATGGTGAACATGCAGTTACTATGGATAAATTAAAAGAAGTTAACTTGGGAATCAAGGAGGATCCTCGCCCAACCTTTGTTAGTTCTCTCCTGCCCGATAAACAAATAGAAGAAATAAAATAACTTCTCTGTGAATTCAGTGATTGCTTTGCTTGAACATATGCTGAGATGTCCAACTTATCCCCTGACGTAGCAGTTCACATACTAGCCATCAAACCAGATGCAGCACCCATCAAGCAAGCTCCAAGGAGAATGAGATTGGAGATTGAAGAACAAGTAATTGCATAGACGAAAAAGCTTATAGAGACAGGTTTCATCCGAGAAGAAAAGTATGCTGATTGGATTACCAATATTGTCCCCGTAAAGAAGAAGAATGGACAAATTCGTGTATGTATTGACTTTCGGGACCTCGACAAGGCGTGTCCAAAAAACGATTTTTCACTCCCCGTATCTGAACTCCTAGTGGACAACATTTCCAATTATGATATGTTCTCTTTCATAGACGGATCGTCGGGTTATAACCAAATCAAGATGGCACCTGAGAATGAAAAGCACATATCGTTTAGAATGCTTATCGGCTTTTTCTGTTATACGGTCATACCCTTTGACCTGAAGAATGCTGAACTCACCTATCAGTGGACAATGACACTTATTTTTGATGAACTAATACACGAGAAGGTCGAGTGTTATGTTGATGGCCTGGTTGTTAAGAGCATGGATCGCAAAGATCACCTAAGTGATCTAAGAATTATATTTGAGAGAATCAGAAAGTTTGATCTGAAGATAAAGGCTCTCAAATGTGCTTTTGGGGTCTCCTTCGGCAATTTCCTGGGGTACATCGTTCGCCATTGAGGAATTAAAATTGACCCAACAAGATCAAGGAAATTATGAAGATGCCACATCCAAAGAACCTTCAACAACTTCGCTCCTTATAAGGATAACTAGCTTTCATTCGATGGTTCATATCGAATTTGTCGGGTATGTGCCAGCCATTTTCAAAGTTAATGAAGAAAGATGTCCGCTTCAAATGAAATGTTGAGTGCCAAGAAGCATTTGACAGCATCAAAAGATATATGCTAAATTCACCCATTCTCAGCGCCAATTCCGGGGAAGCCTCTTATACTGTACACGGCCTAGAAGAGTCACTCGGAGCATTATTATCCCTGAATAATGAAGAAGGCAAAGAAAATGCACTTTACTATATTAGTCGGAGGTTGATTGGAGCAGAAAGTCATTATTCTCCTATTGAAAAGCATTGTCTGTCGTTGATTTTTGTAGTTCAGAAACTTTGTCACTACATGCTATCTCATAGAATCACCTTGATATCAAAAGATCGATACGTTGAAGTTCTTGATGACAAGACCAGCGTTGACAGGTCGTCTAGTCAGGTGGGCAGTATTATTACTGCAGTTGGATATCACACACATGACACAAAGGGCGGTGAAAGGACAAGCTTTGGCAGATTTTCTAGTCGCACATCCTATCCCGGTAGACTCTCCGCTCAATGATGATTTTCCTGATGAACAAATCATGCAGGTCGAGGAGAACGAAAAGCTATCATTTTGAGAGATGTACTTCGACAGGGCATCCTTGATTAAACCTGCCCAGCCACCAAATATTGTAAGGGCCCGAGCCGCATCGGTCTCATTTTCGTAGCACCTGAGGGAGGCATAATGAGGCTTTCATTCAGTTTAACCGAACCTCGGACCAACAATAAAGCCGAATACAAAGCTCTAATAGCGGGATTGGATATCGCTATCGATGTTAGAATCCAAAATCTCTAAATCTTTGGTGATTCTCAACTTGTGATAAATTAGGTCATCGACATTTATAAGGTTGGCAAACTTGAATTAACTCATTATCATCGGCGAGCTGTTAAGCTTTTGAAACATGTGCCAAATATTAAAATAGATCAAGTTCCTCGAGTTCAGAATGCCAAGGCAGATTGCTTAGCCAAATTAGCCAAAGATGTGATGAACACCGGCGAGGAGATGCCTATACCAATTATGGTTCACGGTCGTCGGGTCCTAGAGCTGGCAATCTTGCATTTCTCGCGGACAGAGAGAATGCTAGATTCAAGCCAGCAAGATACAACCCTGGTTGATCTTCAACCTCCCCAACAGATCACTATTAAAAATCAACTAGAAGACGTCATATAGTCAAGAGACGTAAAACCAACAGATGCTCGGAGTCGTGGCTATATTGCTTAGACATTGAAGAAGGAGATGATTGGAGGCAATCTTTCAATGACTATACCAGGGAAAGTAAACTCCCAGTAGATAAATCTATAGTCGCACAAACTTAAAAAAGGCATTACGATATACGTTTGTTAACGACACGCTATATCGACGAGCTTTTAATCAGATGTGGTTGCAATTCCTAAGAACTAAGGAAGCTGATAAAGTGGTAGTAAAAGTCCACGAAAGGCTTTGTGGAGCATATCAGTAAGGTCTCAAAATAGCCGTTAAAATCAAAAGAATATGTTACTATTGACCGACCATAATAAGAGATTGTATTGACCACGCTAAGAGGTGTCATGAGTGTCAGATTCATAATGATGTTATAGATCAGCCACCAAATCCACTTCACCCAATAGCGTCCTGACCATTTGAATGATGTGGTACATATATAATCGGGCTGATAGATCCCCCATCATCGACGAGACATTGCTTTATTTTGATAACAGCAGACTACTTTTTTAAGTGGGCAGAAGCAGCTCCGTTCAGAGAAGTCACATCCAAGCATGTGATCAATTTCTTTACTCACAATTTTGTCTACAGATTTGGTGTGCCACGTCGCATAATCTCAGACAATGGTACTTCATTCAAAAGTACAAAAATTTATAAGTTCGTTGATCGGCATAAAATTGATTGACGATATTCATCCATATACAATTCGAGGGCAAATGACTTGGCAGAGACCTTCAACAAGTTGGTGAAATTGTTGAAGAAGATCCTCACCAAGAATAAAAGAGAGTGGCATACGAAGATCGCAGAAGCGCTGTGGGCATATCGTACAAGTTACAAAACACCAACCAAAGCCACTCCTTATTCACTAGTGTTCGGAGTTGAAGTAATATTACCATTAAAAGTTGAATTACCATCACTTCGAGTAGCGATCCAGAAAATCTCACTTAAGAGCAAATGCTCGCATGAGAATGGAAGAACTCGACGTACTTGATGAACTCAGGTTACAAGCTCAACAAAACATGAAAATCTATCGAGGAAGAATGACAAAATCCTTCGATCGAATGGTGCTTCCTCGATCATTTCAAGAAGGAGAATTGGTCATGATGTTGAGAAGGCCAATCATCACATAAGGGACTGAATGATTGCGTAAAACTCCTTACTGTAGGTCGAGTACCGTTGTCTGATATCATTCAACTTCTTGCTAAAATAGACAACAGGATGTCCCTCTTGCGACATAACTCCTCCTATACCAATACCAGACGCATCACAGGCACTTCGAAAACATTAGAAAAATCAGGAAGACGCATAACTGAGATCTCGACCATTCTCTTTTTGATCTCCTTGAATGCTTTAGTGGCATATAAGGTCCAATGGAATTCTCCCTTCTTTAGGCAGTCAGTTATTGGTGCCACTATCGTGCTAAAATTCCTAATAAATCTCTAATAAAAGGTGGCCTATCCATGAAAGCTTTGAACATCTCTGATATTTTTCGGTTCAGGCCACTTGTTAATCGCTCGAACTTTCTCAGAGCCAGGTGATATTCCTTGAGAGGAAATGATAAATCCGATAAAAGTGACACGATTTGTGAGGAACATGCACTTCTTCGGATTGGCATACAATTGTTCTTTCCTCAAAACCTCACAGACTTGTTTCAGATAATTTAAATGCTGATCCATTGAGCTACTATACATTAAGATATCATCAAAATAGACTATGACGAATTTTCCTGAGAAAGGCCGAAGGACTCGGGTCATGACTCGCATGAAAGCGCTAGGGGCATTACTAAGACCAAACGACATTACCATTAATTCATCCCCTAGGCGGATTCTGATCTGATGATAACCGCTCTTAAGATCGACTTAGAAAAGAGAGTTGCTCCTGTCATCATGTCCAACATGTCATCCAAGCGAGGAATGCGGAAGCGATACTTCACAATAATCATGTTGATAGTGTGACTATTAACACATCCTTCAGGAGCCATCCTTTTTGGGAGTTAGAAGTGCGGTGACAGCACATGGGGCTTAAGCTTTCTTTGATAAATCCCCTTTGGAGCATGTCATCAACTTGCTCTTTTAACTTGGGGTGCTCCCTCCCCCGGGTTCATACGTTAATGGGATAGGTTGGGCAGTGAAGCTCCGAGTACTAGGTCTAGAGCGAGTTGGATGTCTCGCAGAGGGGGTAACTGGTTTGAAAGATCCTCAGGAAAAACATTAGCTAAGGTCTCAAGGAGTGGTTGGACCTCTTCCGGGATGGGCTCTCTTGGTTCCTCATTTGTTTCACGGGCTACTAGGGCGTACATGGGGGCTCCTTGGTTAAACTCAACCTCTACTTCTTTTGCAATCAAAAGGTGCAACTCTTTATTAGTTTTAACAGGAGTAGGTTTGACTTCAGTCTTATGGGGTTTCAGTTGGGAGGGTACATGCTTGATTTTCTTGCCGTTATGTTCAAACACGCAGGTGTTTGTCCTCCTATAAATATGGACATCGTTGTTAAATAACCACGGGCGACCAAGGATAATCTGCCCCACATCCTTAGTCAAAACATCGCACCAAATCTTCTCTTGATATCCAACAAATTCTTATAGGAATATGGCTCTTATTCTTTACTTCTATGGTAGTTGAGTTAATCCATGTGAGCTTATACGGGTTTGGGTGGGGTGCCATTTTTAAGTTAAGTTTAGATATCATGGCTAAAGAGGCAACGTTGATACATCTTCCACTGTCGATGATGACTTTGCAGTTCTTGTCTCCGATTTTAGTAAAGGTGTGGAAAATTGAAGTCCTTCGCCAATCGTCACTGAGTTTGAGTTGGGACAACGCACATCTAACGACTTGCAGATCAACTGGGTTTTCTTCGTAGAAGAAGTCTTCTTCATCGTCAACATGATGGGTCAAGTCAGTGCGAGGTTGGGGTTGACTGGAAGTCGGTCGGTTAATCATAGGGGCAGCGGGTCAGTTTTGGGGTTGACTGGATGAAGCTCTATATGGGGTTGGACGGGAATCTAGATGTTTAGAATGGGAATGGTTCATAGATTCTTCGAGGTCAAGCACTAAACTGTTGGCTGCTTCTAAAGTGTGAACTCTAGCAAAAAGTTTGTTTTGGATCTTCCCTAATGTTTGCTTTAAACATAGAAAGGATTTGGGCAGGGGTAGTGGTCTCTTCTCCGCCGCAACAGATCATCTAGTCATCAAAAGCGGAGATATACTCTTTTACAGGTCTACTCCCTTGGGCCAGCCTATTCCATCTATCTAAGAGCTCGGGGTAGTATGAGGGAGGGAGATATTTTCTCTTGAGCTCTTGCTTCATAGATCGCCAAATGGAAAGGAATTTCTCGTAGAGGGACTTTCTTTTTCATTTGGATTCCTAATACTTTAGCACTGTATGAGCACGACCACCTGCAGAAAATATCATAAATATCAAAATTGCTCCTAACCTATGGATAGTCTATCACTCACAACATCATGGAAAGAAAATATTAATCGCAGAGAGCTAACACAAGTAATAAAACAAACAACACATTTTTCACATGTAAAGCGCCACATCACAGAGACAAAAAGAAAGAAAAACACTGGCCTAACTTAGAACTAGAAGTTTTGTCCTAACAAATAAGTCTAAGTGTGTGTAGTATGCTGTGTGGTTTTAGGTATGTCATATATAGGATGATTAGCTTGAGTTATTTATAATTTGGTTTGTTAAAGGTCAAAGAGAAATTTTAGTTTAAGTTTAACTATTAGTATTTTAAGATTGGTTTTAAGAATTTATTTGTAATATTTAATTGATTAGTATCTTTGTTGCTCACCGAGGCCGTGAGGTTTATTTCTCCCTTCTTGGAGCTAAATTAATAGTCTCATAGGCCTGGGTTATCCAGTTGTAATTAATTTTGTTAAGTTAATTTAGTTATTAGAAATTAAAAGAAAGGTGAGTTAGGAATTTATTATTGATTAAGGGGTTAAATTAATTAAGTTTGCTATCAACTGGTCCGTGGCATTGTCCCACTAGATTCGAGGAACTAGACCTTCTTAGGACACGTAGCCCCGCAGTCCGGAATAGCCTATCCTAAAAACTAAGTTGATATAGTTGAATTAAAGATTTTATTTGGTTAAATCATTAGCAATCAATTGATTTTAAGGTTTTAACACTCCAATGAATCTATTCGTGGCGTTGTGCCACCAGGTTTAGAAGTGTTTTAAATTAGGAGTGTAATTTTTTATGAGAGAATTTAGTAAATTAAGGTTTGTGTTTGAGAAGTCTTTTATTTTAATAAGTTTTGATTTAAGTTTGTTCTCTTTTGAATCAATCTCCATGTCATTTAAATTTGGTTTGACTTTTATTCAATTAAGGAGTGATTAACATGTAAATTTAGATTTAGTTTAAACATATGTTCAAACTTTCTTTTTAATAATTATTTATGTAATTTATGGTTTGATTAAGAATCAAGGCCTGATTGTTCATGTGATGATGATGATGATGTCTATTTAGTGAAAAAATAGATGCCCTTGGTTAGGAATATTATGATTGTAGAATACTTATCCACCCGATGCATAACCTTTAGTGGAAGAATTTTTTTTAGCATGCGGATTATAAAAGAGTCAGCTCAACGTTGTTAACAAAAGTGACAAAGCAAGCTTAAACAAGATAAAGTGATTCATCAATTTTTATGTTAATAATCTGACCCTTTTATTGTAGCAGATAAGGGTGGAGTTTTTCTATTTATGCGAGCTTTATGTAAGTTCTTGAATGACTTTTCAAGCTTGAGTTCACTTGTAGTCTTAAACTACATACTAAAAGATACAACTGATATAAATTAATGATTAGATTGTATGAACTTAATTTTTAGCTATGAAACTCTACTAAAATTTGGCAGAAACAATATGAACTAAGTGAGACTTATCAAAATGTGCATTTATTCAATATGAGGATCTATTTCTTAATTTAATATTAATGAGATTTGATATTAAAATTTCGTAGAACTCACCCTGATGGTTTAATTTTGGTTGTATTATTTGAGACACCAACTAGATTAAGAATCATCTAAGATGATATAGCTAGTTGATCAACAAACTTATATAAGATAAGAGTTTAATTTGCAGTTATTTTTTTATTATTGTTAAACATGACTGATTGAAATATTTCTGCTTTAGAATTTCAAATTTAGATTTGATAGCTTTTTATAATAATGATTGGATGCCTAATTGTTCAGGCGGTCAATTAATAACTTGTACTTTAACCAATGAACAAATTTTGTAAAGAATTTGAAAAAAGATATTAATAAAAAATTGAGTATACTTTACTTTAAATTAATCATTGGAAAATCAATTTTTTTTTCAAAATTTAGCAACTTCAATTTCATTAAAATATATTTTTTATATTTGAATTATTTAAAATCTATTAGCTTATTTGTTTTCTTCGAGTTTACAATGTCAGCAGATTGCTGAAGGTTAACAAGCTGATTGAACAATCAAGGTATTTGAGTTAAAAATGTATTATATGTACATTATAGTTTAAGGCTCAAAATCAATTATTTTTCATTGGCATAATTAGTATTAATCTTCTACGTGAAGTAAGCTGCCATTTATTTGGATAGTAAAAGAAATTTTAATCCATGAATATTTTCTTTGTTATCAAGTCTTTGGTTGGGAGTCTCTTGATATTTTCGTGATAAAAAAGCTGTTCAAAATTTCTAAAAATATTTTCGTGATCAAGTCTTTGGTTGGGAGTTCAAGCATTATCTACATTAGCAATAACATTTATGAACATCAAATCAAGCTTATCTTCAAGTTCGGGATTAATGCCACAATATCTAATTTTTTTTAGCATTTAACACAATATATAAAGAAAAATTTAATTTATAAAACTAAAATATATAATATAAAGATTGAAAGAGCCAAATATATGAACATGTATAAAATCAATATTCTCCTCTAATTTTTCTTTCTATCATTAATGAAATGCATCAATAATTTTTCTTCTAGTATCCCAACCCAATTTAGTAGACCCATGCTTTAGTTCCTTTTATAATTTCCAAACTCTTTTCATTGGTCCAATTTAATTTTTAGCTGAACTTTATCATATTTTCTTCGAGTTTTATTAGAAAAATTTTTTATTAAATTTGTTCAAATCTCTTTATTGAAGTGTGTAGTCGGTTGATTGCCAAGTTCAATCTCTCTCAAGTATAAATAAAAAAATTGAGATATTAAATGGGTAAACTAAAAAATTTATGTTTGAGAAATATTGAACTTGACAATCAACTGTTTATACACTTAAATAAATAAGGTTGGACAAATTTAATAAAAAAAAATTCTAATAAAACTCGAAAAGAATATAATAAAGTTCAGCTAAAAAATAAATGAGAATAATTAAAGAAAGTTTAGAAATTATAAAAGGAACTTAAGCGTGTGTCTATTGGATTGGGTTGAGATACTAAAAGAAAAATCATTGATGCATCTAATCAATGGCAGAAAGAAAAATTAGAGGTGAATATTTATTTTATTAATGTTCATATATTTGGCTCTTTTAACATTCATATTATACATTTTAGTTCTTTAAACTGAATTTTTTTTGTAGGTTATGTCAAATACTAAAAAAATTATATATTGTGATATTGATTCCAAACTTGAAGATAAGCTTAATTTGATGTTCATAAGTATTGTTGCTACCATAGATCATGCTTAGACTCTCACACAAAAGTTTGATAATGAAAATGTTTTTTGAAATTCTGAACACGTTGATATTGATAGTGATTTTCTCGAAAAAAATTTATAAAATTTCGATAGTATTAGTAACTGTAATTAGTTGAAATGACATTTCTCTACAATTTAACTTCTAGTTGGAAAAAAATATTTAGATTTATATTTCTATGAAGTCAACAGTGCCTCTGTTGACAAGAACTATGGCAAGAAACTGTCAACCAACCTTGAAGCTACTCATTGTGTTTTACCACTTTTTCTCTTTATCTCTAACACTTTAGTTTTTTCTCACTGCTTTACACATTAGCAATGTATTTATTGAACTGTATTAGTTCATTATTAAACAATTTTTTTTACCTGAACGTCAAACATAATGGAAAATTTAGACATATTTGGCGTATTTAATACAGTTTGTGTACATATTTAAAGCAGCAGGTGCTATTACAAAATCTTAATGTTATTAAATCTATGCTGTTTCTAATTAGAAAAACTGGAAAATGACTAGCTTTGGGTGTAAATGTAAGTGCCTTGGTTATGTATATGCGTTTTATTTGATTGCATTGGTTATGTATATTCATATTTGTTGACCCCTATATGCAAAAACACAAAAAAAGGTGAAATTGACAATGAAATTGCAAATCAAAATCAACTCAAATTTAATTCTTACCTCGGATATTCTGCTCTAAATGCTGTCTAAATCCCATAAATCCCGGCTGCTGAAGTCTCCTCGCGTAAATAAGTCACCTTGATCGCAGGTTACCTTGTTTGAATGCAGTGCCTCATCGTTAAAACAAGCCAGATGACATTTCGCTTTGCCACGAACAAAAAAAGAACGTCTTGTTTTCCTTCTTCCTCACACTCCCGTTCACAAATCCTGCAGCCGGCCAAAACCTTCACCTCCGATTAAACTCCTGCAGCTCTTGATCGACCAGCTCATAACCCGTTCGACCAAACCGTCAATTTACACCCGTTTCCTCCCCCAGCCACACACGAATGCATCCAAGCCTGTAGCAGTCAATCTCTCCAAGCCCTGTCCCATTCATACAGCCGACCGGCCCTCACAATAGTGACTTCTGATCAAACACACGGCCTGACCGGACGGATCCTCCAAACCACTCCAAGCAGCAGCATCTCACTCCCTTATCTTCCCTACTAGTTGTTCACGACACTTAGATCCATCCATTTGACGCCTCCATTTCTAGCATTTGCTTTGGATTCATTCAAATTTTTTGTAAGAGAGATTCAATTTTAGAATCTTGACAATAGCTTCTAAAATATTTATCAATTAAACTAGCTAGCACCTGCGAATCTCACTAATCTGTTCTAATGATTGTTACAAACTTTTTAAGGTCAGCGAGATCTTTATCAACAAGTCCAATGTCTACTATAGGCTCATGTGCTGCAAATATTCAACATCCATGCAGAACATCAAGTGAAATGCCTCTTCTCACTGAAGACGGGGACTCATCATTAGTACCCTTGCTTGGCAGTCTGTCTTCTTCACATGCTGCAAGACCTTTGGGCATTAAAAACACGCGTTGTGTAGTGCGCTCTTGCTGGTCATTTACTTAGTAGTTAGGTATTGGGAGTTTTTTGTTTCTTTTGTTTACTTTTATAATTCTCAGGTCTCTTCAGCTGCTTCTTTTGTTGGATTATATGTTCTACAACTTCCGGTGAATGGTGTATTTGATGCAAACCTGATTCCAGTTGGTAGAAAGCTTTTGCAGGTTAGCATAAATTGAGATTATGGCTTCATTTGGGATGGCTTTTTTGCTGCTTCTTAAAACAGTTTTTTAGTATAAAAATTTTAACTTTTGTATTAAAAAGTTGCTTTAAGAAGCAGGAAAAAAGCCGTCCCAAACGAAGCCTATGTAACAAATTTTTTGCTATGGAATCAATTGATCGAAATATTGTACCCATTTTTGTTTCTTTATCTCATTTTCTTCACACATTATAGTAGAGATGGATATTTGATTGTTATGTTTTCTCCCACAGCACGAGGCATTGGAATCATTTCATGGCGAACATGTTGGAAGCGGTGGAATAGGAAGTTTTTTAGGCTGGGCAATGGCAGGCATTTAAATGGGTGGCAGACTTCCTCAAATCTGGTTGAATGTGAGATTATGACACCTGATAAACTGTTTTTTGTCTCGTAGTTTTCTTTTATCCTTTGGGGTTGTAGAATCGGTTAAGTGGAACTGATTGAAGATAAATTTATACGGGGAATCTGGTTATTTAAGGATTTTGTGAAGCCTTCAAGTTAGTTGTCAGAATCCTTTCAAATTTATATCTCTGAAGTAAAATTTGTGGGATTGTATGACTCACGAATTCTTGACTTCTGATGTTTTGCAGATTAAACGAGGAAATGTCGAGGCAAGTGTTTCTTCCTCCCTCGTCTTTTTCTCAGTGACCATCTAGCAGCAACTGATTACGCTCTTTGTAATTTTGAGATCAGAAGATACATTCAGTTGCCACAAGCAACTCCTTTCAGTTCTTGCATAATTCCGCATTTCTTGGTCTTGTGTTGCACAGTCTCATTTGGATTTATTGTTTATTGAAATATCTTGACTTTACTGCAGTATAACAACAAGATTAAGGCTTCGTTTGGGACGGCATTCTTTCTGCTTCTTAAAAGTAGCATCCTGATACAAAAATTTTAATTTTTCTACTAGGAAGCTGTTTTAAGAAGCAATAAGAAAGCAGTCTCAAACAAAGCCTAAGTGAGATTTTTTTTAAATAAATATGACTTGTTTATTCTTTAGGCTGTTTTGATCAATTATTTTGTTTTCAGGGGTTAAGTCTCTTTATGTTTATATTCGCTCTTGTGGGAAATTCAACATATGTTGGGAGGTATCTGATATTGTATGATTTCTTTCATCATTGAAGTTCTTGCATTCAAACTAATTTTCTCAAATTTTGTCTATTCAGTATTACTTGTAAACAGCTTAGAATGGTCCAAAATCAAACCCAACCTTCCGTGGCTAGTTGATGCTGGCGGATGCGTGCTCCTTGATGCTTTTGTATCCTTTTTCGTTCTTCCTATTAACAGCTAGTGATGCTTAGACATGATATGAGAAATACAGCATGAGCTAATTATTCATTCAACTGCACACATAGTATATATTGGTGCATGTGTAGATACCATGGTGACTGTTTATGTAAAGCACTTGTTGGTAAACTTAAATTTTTTCATGTTTATGATAAGAAACACTTTAAGATTTCAGGTAAATCCTATCAATTTCGAAAAACAACGAGAAATTTCCTCAAATCTAACAAAAAATCAAAGAAAAACATGAAGTTTATTGCAAGAACACAAACTAATGGCAGAAAATAACAAGATACAACTGATCCTCTATTCGAGAGACGGATCTATCTCTCCCAAATCTCTAGACGCCGCTAGAGCACAAAAGAAACCTAAGAGATCTCAAATTTCAGCCAAATTCAAGATGCCCTAACCCTAGGAAAACAAACTATTTAATGAATACAATCCAAAAGAACATCTCTAAACAGTCCCTACATTCAAATTTCCCTCCAAACTCCCTAAAAAATCTTTTCTAAACAGCTTTTCTGGAATCGGTGGCTAGTTCTGCGCGGACAGGAGTGGCGGAACTTCGCCTCTGTTTCGCTTGCGCTGGTCTCGTGTGGACCGGATGGAACAGTTTATTAATGGGTAAAATTGCTGAAATTATTATTCAATATAAGTTCATTTCATTACAAAAAGTAATATAAATGTAGCAAAATTGATCCATTTACCTTGCTTGAGTTTACTTCACATTGCATTTCAAATAACTAAACCAGATAGCCGATTAGTGACAGGACCCCAAAATAGTTGTAGTTAAGCAAAAGATGATGATAATGACAACATTAATGATGATGACATATATGCATACTCCATTGTAGACCAGCGTGCATGCTACCTTTTCTGCTCGCTTGGACTTGTATGGATGTTAGACACTTGACCACGTTTCTAGATTCTTATTCAGTTTATCTATTTTAATTATCGGAACGCAGCCCAGAAAGCTGCTGACATTGAAAGTGGTTGCCGGTCAATGATTGGAGCTCAGCATTTGGAGCAGAGTTCTTGAGGTAAGAAGCTTCAACCATTACATTTCTCTTTTTCTGAACTTGAGCAGATTTCAACTTCATTTGGGACAGCTTCTTTGTTGCTTTTTAAAATGACTTTCTAGTACATTAATGTATTGAATTAGAATTTTTTGTACTAAAAAACAGTTTTATGAAGTAGCAAAAAATTGTCCAAAACGAAGTCTTCATCTGGTTACAAGAAACCTTCAAATTACTCTTCAAAAGTAAGCGTTTTTAGCAATTAACAGTATAGCCTAATGTTATACACTTCTGCATATAGTTTTTTCTCGTTTGAAGTAGATTCCAACCGCCTGTAGCAACCTCCAGGTGTATTTTCTTTTTGTTCACAACAAATTGAAATCCAATGCCAGACATAGCTGCTAGACTGAAATAGTAAAAATTTAAGATTTTACTGAAGGAGAATGCTTCATTTTTATCCTCTCTCGCGATTGCAAAGTGGGGAAGATCAGCAGAATTTGGCCATGATTTATTATAGCTGAAAATTATCTTTCATTTGTGTTAATTCAAGTACTAAATAGTTCCTAAATTCTAATAGCTAAATTATTGTGTTAACTTTTAACCCTTATTTGCAGGATTGAAGCCAAAAACTGGCATGCAACAACATGATCATTTAGATTCTTATTCTGAAGAAATGTTGCCGAGAGTAGAAAGACGATTTGAAGTAGTCTCTCTTTTTTATTCTTATATATGTTTGGTTCTTCATTATTAATTATTCGGTTTCATTTGGGAAAATTTTCTTATTATTTTATGAAGCTGTTTTTAATATAAATTTTTTTTTAATTTTAATTATTTCTATCAATGTATTAGATGGTTTAATAAATAATTGAGAATTCAAATTGATAATCTTGTAAACAATTAAACTTTTTTATGTGTATTATTATAAATAAAAATATTTTGTTATTGTTGTGATAGAAAACTTAAGGAGAGTGTTTTATGTTTCACCATTGTTTAAAAATTCAGCACTTTTAGTAGTGAGAATAGAAAATTTGTACATAAAAAATTCAGAAAGGGAAAATCACGGAGCCTGGCCTGTATGGAAAATTCATTATATATTTGAAAATACAAAAATTTTCCCTTCCTCATAGTTGAAGAAGATGATAATTATTTGACAATAAGATGTCTGTTTTATCTAAGTTTTAAGAATTTTTTAAGAATCTTCATTCAAAATTTTAAACTTATAACCAACGTTTTGAAAACCGGACCGGACCGGCTGGTTAAACCGGTTGAATCGGTACCCGACCGGCCGGCCGGTTCGGTTGTCTAATGAAATCGGGTAATCAAAGAACCGGAGTTGAACCGGTTCGACCGACGGTTGGACCGCAAAACCGGCGAACCGGAAACCGGGAGAGAACCTGCTACTTAAGGTTACACGCGATTTTCACCGTCTGATTTAAATAATGCGGTATTTTAAGTATAGTAAAACATGTAAAAGTAAAAGGTTAACCTAGCCCTTTCATTTTCTATCTCCCCGTAACTCTCGAAGTCGCCGTCTCCGATTTTCTTCCTTGTGCCCCCATTCGTCGCTGCAGCTACTCCATCTGTGCTTGGATCATTGACGAACTGAACGGCCTCCTCCAGTTCTTAATCGTCACTGGCTCGCTGCACCTCCTCCTTCATCGGTGCTTGAATCATTGCAAGGTGAGGAGATTGTATGCGTTGAATTGAACCTGTGTTTTATTCTTACCTGTGCAAACTGAAAACCAAAAATTTCTTTGATAAATCCTCTACTGGATTGACAGCAAACTCCTGAATATATGAGTGCATGCAGCAGGGTATAAACTTATAATGCTAACCGGGAGTTTTTCTTCAACAGATCCACAGGTGAAGCTGTCAAAGATTCATTTCAGGCATCGATTCATAGAAAATTAGGTATCTTCCTCAGCCCTAACATTCCAACTACGCTTTTTCTTAATTTCATTACTGTTATGACTTATGAGTGAAAAGATTTTTTTTTTTTTTTTTTTCTTATGAATGCATAGTTAATCTGTTGAGTTTTTTTGTCTTGGGTTACTGTTTATTTTACTTGTAAGCCCAAGCTTTACAAACAGAGCATATACACTACATAGTTATTGTTTAATTTAATATAAAGACTAGTAAGCCCAAGCTTTTGATTAGTATATAAAGCAGTTTGTTTGTCTCTATTAGCCATTTGATTAGTATATTTTTTCATTCATTTTATAATTTTTAATAATATTATTATTTATTACGTCATCCGGTTTGACTCCGGTTCAACCGGTTAAATCATGAACCTCTCCTTCTTCCGATCCGTTGTTCGGTCCGGTTTTCAAAACGTTGCTTATAACAATAAAAACAAAGCTACTAATAATATTTAAAGTACTAAGAAGAATCTCATCTACAAAAATCCTCTTTTTATTTATCATAAAAATGCATATATAACTACAATGCATAGCTACACATAGCAATATAAAAATTAGTCATGACTGTAGAAAAATTCAAATGAAGAAATACCTTATAGACCAAGATCATATTTTGAAACTACTACACATCAAACCCTTTCTCACTATTAGATCCTGAAAAAAGGTGGGATCATAATAAGCTAGCACAACATAGTAGATAACATTTTTTTCAATCTAAACTTCCAAATAATTCCAATATTAAATTATTTTAATTTTAATGAAACATAATGCATCATATTGTTGAGCATAATTGTAACTATAGTCATCAGAAATTTAAATAATAATGCTGAGAAATAAATTAATTAATTAATACTCCATATCAGACATAATTTTAAAAACTTTTGGCCCCTAATGCCACCCACCCTATCTCAGGCAGAATCCAAAGATTCTAACTCCTTATGCCTCTTGATAAACAAAATTAGAGATTCTTATAACAAAATGTGCCTATAACATTAGAATGTACCCTTGGCACATAATATAGCATTGGGTATCAAAATGTACATTTAGCATCAGAACAGAACTTCCACCATTCACTTCTATAGCTCCTCAAAATCACGTCATTGAATTAAATAAGAATATAATTCATTGCAACGCAATAAATAAAATACAAATGAGCTCATTTCAAAATTTCACAAAGTGCTATAATGATCAAGGTTTTCAGAACCGGACCGGACAACGAACCGGAGGAAGGAGAGGTTCACGGTTCGACCGGTTCGACCGGTCGAACCGGGGTCGAACCGGATGACGTAATAAATAACAATATTATTAAAAAAAATTAAAAATAATGATTAATTTTTCTCTAATACATTCATTCTACATTCTATTTTCTATGTTGGCATAGAAATACAAAAAATCACATGAGGGAAATTATTGAAGCACATGAAACTTTAATGTTTAAGCATTTTTAACTCAAATTAGACCTTTATAATTCAATTAAAAATTAATTATCTTAATTATTTCTATCAATGTATTAGATGGTTTAATAAATAATTGAGAATTCAAATTGATAATCTTGTAAACAATTAAATTTTTTGATGTGTATTATTATAAATAAAAATATTTTGTTATTGTTGTGATAGAAAACTTAAGGAGAGTGTTTTATGTTTTTAAAAATTCAACACTTTTAGTAGTGAGAATAGAAAATTTGTACATGAAAAATTCATAAAGGGAAAATCACGGAGCCTGGCCTATATGGAAAATTCATTATATATTTGAAGATACAAAAAATTTTCCTTTCTCACAGTTGAAGAAGATGATAATTATTTGAGAATAAGATGTTTGTTTTGTCTAAGTTTTAAGAATTTTTTAAGAATCTTCATTCAAAATTTTAAACTTATAACAATAAGAACAAAGCTATTAATAATATTTAAAGTACTAAGAAGAAACTCATCTACAAAAATCCTCTTTTTATTTATCATAAAAATGCATATATAACTACAATGCATAGTTATAGATAGAGCAATAAAAATTAGTCATTAAACCTTCCACCATTCACTTCTAGAGCTCCTCAAAGTCACATCATTTAATTAAATAAGCATATAATTCATTGCAATGTCGTAAATAAAATACAAATGAGCTCATTTCAAAATTTCACAAAGTGCTATAATGATAGATAAAAGAATATACTATTTTAAGACTTTAATTGTACTACATCCTTATTTTCATATTCCAATAAATGTTTTAAACAAATAAAAAGGGGCACATTTCAAAATACCGAGTGCAATTTTTTTTAGAAAATCTCTAAATGTTCATGACTGGTGTCTTTAAAATATATAGAAAGTTACACAGTAAAAGTTTTATCAATGCAAAATTATCCTCATTTTTTTTTTGTAACAGAAATATAAATTTAATCAGAAAATTCAAAAAATTTCCAAATTTTACAAATCTGCGACAGACAAATTATCATCTTACTTCAATTTGGACAATTCTCAAAACTGGCTTGACATTAGAAAATGACCTGAACAGGCTCTAATAAAAATGAAATACATGATGCAATTTTTTTATATATTTTTTCTTATTATATGTCATCTATGATTTTTTATAATTCATTCTTTTTTATTTTTTATTAGAAATTCTATTATTAAAATTTTCTCCAATTAAATGTAACCATATTTACCTATATTCTCAGAAATTTGCATTCGGAGAGAATTATGACGCGTAAATCAGGTGGTTCCTAAAGCACGCTGAGGGAAAAGCGCAGTCCCATTTTTCCGCTTCTTCTCAGTTCCGCCCTCCGTCCTCTTCTTTTTGTTTTTTTTTTTACCCCATAGAAAATCTCATATTTCTAACGAATTAAAGCAGCAGATTAGCAGTTATGATGCGCGGGAATTAGATCTCAGCGGTCTTACTTTCCTGAAGATCTGTGGTTCCTCGCTCATCGATCTGTGGATCTGGAGTAGCGTATAGCAATGGAGGCTATTAATCCGGAGGATCTATCTAAGATTGGAGGAATTGCTACAGTTTCCCTGCTTCATTCCTTCATTCCCACGCACTGGCTACCCTTCTCCATTGTCGGGCGAGCGCAGAAATGGACCCTAGCAAAAACTCTCCTCGTCAGTGAGTCTTCCGCATCTAGCTGCTTTTTTTTAAAATTATTTTATATATGGAAGACAAGTAGTTCGCTGTACTGGATCGGATTGGTATCTGAGCACCGCAAAGATTTTAAAATTTTCACTAAACTGATCTGTCAGTAGAACCTGGAATTGGCGACTTGAAGTTTGTGATTTCTGCATGATCAAAAACCAAGTATTTGATGCCCTTGCCTTTTTCTTCCGTGTGCTGCTGCAAGTTTTTTATTATTATTATTTCTATTAAATGATTTGTAGCTCTTATTGAGATCAATATAGCATGATTCTAATATTGTTTAGCAAATCTCGATTCGGTAGAGAAGAGAGAATTTGGTCTAGTCGAAGCTGGCATGGTCTTCTAAGTATGCTATAAGAATAGAAAAACCGAGGCATGAGCTTGTGTCAGGATTCGAGTTCTTTTAAAGGCTGGCTGATGTTGCCCTTTTTTCACAGCCAATGCTATTGTTATTTTAACAAATAGAGCTACTGTTTGATAATGCTGATATTTGCCGTCACAACATCTATATGTTAGATTAAGGCTTTGTTTGGGGCGGCTTTTTTAATGCTTCTTAAAGCAGTTTTTTAGTATAAAAATTAAAAATTTTGTACAAGAAAGCTGGTTTAAGAAGCAGTAAGAAAGTAGTCCCAAACGAAACCTAAGTTATTTCATATGGGAGCTTGTATTTTTTTTTTAATGTGGGGTTTATTTTGCTACATGCTCCTAGGTATTGTTTTGATGTATCTCCTGTATCAACATTTAGTCTGTAGTCAAATTGCTATAGTAGCAAACCTGTACACAGACATGTGAAGGCACTCAAGCTGGTCCTCTTCATCTGTGGTTTGGTTGGAAATTGGTTTATGCAGGCATAATTTAGACGTATCCTTTTTCACCGTCCAATGTACTTATGCAGGTCTTAGTGCAATTTCTTGTGCTTGATATTGAGCATACATTTTAAATGTTAGTTTTGTCCCGTTAGATGGTTTCTTTGATATCAACAACTAGGTTTGATTTTTAGCTGACACTATTCTGTTTATTTTCTTCTTTGGTTAAGTGATTATTTACTGAATTATGTTGTTCTTTTCTAGGTTTTGTTCACTATATTTTAATTTATAATATAATTTGGTTATCTATATTGATAGATTCTTACTCGGATTAAGAAGTACCATTCATTCTGCAACCATTATTTACTGAGAAGCTCATAATTTTTTTTAACATGTTATAGCTGCATTTGGAGCAGTCTTGCATGTCATTTCCACATCACTTCTTGGCATAACTGCTGTCACAATGGCCAACACCATTGCTGGCGAGGAGACTGTTCATAGCCTTGCTTCTCTGCTGCTCATACTTCTTGGAGGTAGTTATGTCTTGGCATTTGTATTTGGAAAGGGTGGTCATAGCCACTCCCACAACCATCCTATGGAGAAAATGGCTGTGGCTGGGCTTGTTCTTGTACCTGCATTGTCTCCTTGTGCAACAACGCTTCCTGTGTTTCTTACTGTGGGAAACTCATCCTCTATGATGGTGCTTGCTGTTATTGTGCTTCTCTTTAGGTACTCCATTATCTTAATTTTAACATGATCTTATATAATTTATTCATTGAAATATGCTTCGGTTCGTACTTTGGCACTCATATTCCTCAAAAAATAGAAATTTGATTCCTAAGTTATTGTTCTGGTAGTTGACGCTTAAGTTGAAAAATTAAATTTTAAATCCGTGAAGTTATGAGATTATTGAAAGACTAACCATAACTTTAGTTTATTTGAAGTATAATAAATTTCATTAATTTACAGTTAAGTTGGTAATGTTATATAGATCTTAATCTTAAGATGAATGGTGGAAGAATTAGGATTAAGTTAGAGGAAGGGTTGGGATATCGATTGAAGATAAACTAGTTTAAAATAGACTTAGATGATGCTGATATATGCATCAATAAGTAGAAAGTGCACTCTTCCAACAGGTGGATAAAATGAATACTAGAGAATTAGAAAGAAGGGTTGACCAAAGATAACATCGATAGAAGTTGCTCAAAACATTTTTGCAAAAAATTAGCTTAAACACCTCATGCATCATATATCAAGGATGAATAAAAAATGAGGATTTGTAAGCTAACCCCAAATAGTTAGTATAAAGCTAATGATGATGATGATGATGATGGTGATGTTTTTTGTATCATTTTATCAATTAATAATCTGAACAGAAAAAAAATTGTAATATATTGAAAGAACATAGAAAGTAACAGGATATCATGATATAATCTGTAACAAAATATGTTTGAAGATCTTTACAAATCCAATGAATTTTAAAACAAACTCTTCATATAGAGCACTAATCTTAAAACAAACCCAATAATTTTTAAACTCACCATAATACAAATTGTATTAGAATATCCTAACACTTTTTTTTTTTCTAAAGAATATCATTAAAGGTCATCTTGGAACAGCTTTTTTTATATACTCCTTAATTTTGCCTCTATAAAATTAAATTTGTTAGCATGGCTAATTATAGCTTCTATAATGCACTGACGCTTCAATTTCTTAAGGTATGCAATGCCGGTGATGTAGAACTAAGTATGAAATGTTTTAATTCATTTAGATTTAGCACAACTCTTGATTAGAATTATTAAGAACAAAACTTCTAGCAGTTAAAACGACAAGTCAAAACCCATAAGGGGTCACACCCACTTAGGCTAAATTGTGTAGCAAGAGATTTGGAACCGTCAAAATAAATTCAGAAAATAATATAATGCCAAATAGTAGTGGTCAAAGAAATCCCTAGTCTAACAACGAGAATTAGGAAGCATAAAGGTGCACTCAAGCCCTACGTTTACTAAGCTTTAGCATGAGCAATGAAGAGGGGTCCGCCGTGACTGTAATCAAGCCAAGAGAAGTTAGACTAAAAGATATAAGATGCAGAGAGGAAGAGAAACCTTCGTCGAGTGGTGAAGATCCTCCACTCAATGCCTTCGAAGTGCTCGTCAATAGCTTTCACCAAAGTATCTAGAATTCGCTCCAAGTAGTCTTCGACGGTGTGGTCAATCCTCGGGTTTACGTCGAAGAAGGTTGATCATAGGATGTCGGTGAAGCCGTCTTTGTCCCAAGTTATGTCGTAATCAGTTGCCGGATCCGCCATTCATGGATGATTGAAGGTAAAATCTCCTTAGCACTTGATACGCCTCTCGAGTGGTAGCAAAGAGAAAGAAGTTTCTCTTGCAAGTGGAGAGGAAGCAAGCTCCAAGTGTCCTTCAAAATCTGAAATAGTTCCTTCCAAAAATCTGAAATAGTTTCAGGTTTAACCCAGAAATCTGAGAGGAATTTGATGGGGACATCAGATCGTGGAAGGTTTATCAGAGACGTGGTCGCTGATCTACGGCCATGATCGAGTCATTGTATTTTTTAGTCCTTTTGTTATTTCATTATTTATGTATGTGTTATTTGCTTATTGTTATTTTTGGTCTTCCCGTTTGTACCCCTTTGATGGGATGTGTCGTGTATGAGCCCAAAGGGCAATTGAGTCTTTTAGTCTTTGAGTCCATTGTACTTGGCTATATATAATCCTTTGCTTATTGTTTCAAGTAATGAATGATTGCTTATTAAAATTTCTTCTTGCATGAGAGTTGAGAGAGCTTGAGAGTTCTAATGGAGAGAGCTTCCTAGGAGAGGAAGGATCGTGCAATACCCACCAACCTAGGTAAGCCGGGTTCGTGATTTCCATCCTCATACCCTTTTCTTTCTTCATCCTTCAATCCTAATTCACAAAGCCACTAAACCCACGCACCTAGCCGAACCCTTTTCTCTTACCTCCTAACCACACCCGACCAAAATCCCCACCCGTGCCCATTGCCGCCGGCCCCATCACCTTGCCACCGACCCCTCTTCCCCCTTAATCTACTTGCCTATTTGGATTAACAAAATTCGGAGCTGATTTGAGATTCAAATTCAAACATTTTGAATTTTAAAATCTTTTCTAAATTAGTCTATCTATTTTAGGAAAGTTTCTAAACTTAACAATATTTGAATTCAAATTGAGATAGAGTTAATTAAATACTTTCCTAAGTTCAAAATTATTTTAGGCAAGCTTGTACACATGGCACCCAAATCCCTATCTCCATGATAATGCCGCCAGCCCCCCCCTCCCTTGGCCCATCAATGCCCAATCAATTATTTCCTTAAGCTAGTCCTCTCTTTTGGAAATATTTCAAACTCCCCATATTTCCTCTTGACCGAAATTTTCCCAAGCCCTAAGCTCTAAATTATTTCCTAAAACCAGAAATTGGAATTAGGAAATAAAATTCCCCACTTCCTCTCAATCCCGCCACCTCCTCCCTCCCAACCGCCTCTCCTCCCTCTCTCATATTGTTTTCTTATTTATCTTGAAGTTTTCAAAGCTCTCACCATGTGATTTAGCCTAAGCAGATAACTCCTACTTGTTTTTATTCATCGCTTTAAATTACTAGTAATCTTATTCTAGTATTGTTCTAATCACGAGTTGTGCAATATCCAAATGAACTCATAATCATTCCATTTACGTAGTCCTGCATCAGAATTTTAGTTTTCTGTTTTTAGAGGAAAGGGGCTTGAAGGAGGAAGAGTTATGGTCTCAAGTCCAATGGGGAATTAAAGGTAGAGAGGTGATTTGAGAGAGGGAGGGGAGAGGCTGTTGGGAGAGAGGAGGCCGGCGGGATTGAGAGGGATTGGGGGGATCTTATTTCCTAATTCCAATCTATGGTTTTAGGAAATAATTTAGAGCTTGGGGATTTGGGAAAGTTTCGGTCAAGAGAGGTGAGGGGGTTTGAAATTGCTTCCAATAGAAGAGGTTGGGGAAATAGGAAATAACTCCTAATTAGTCCCTATAGGGGCCGGCAGCAATGAGGGTTAAGGGAGGCAATTAATGGGGGATTTATGGTCTCCTAATTTGGTTTTAGGCTTTAGAAAAGTATTTGATCAAATCCAAATTAAATTTGAATTTCAAAATAGATATGAATTAAAACTTACCTAAAATAGATGACTTAAATTAGGAAAGATTTTGAATTCAAATTTGATTGAATTTGAATTTCAATTAATTTCCAAGGTAGTCTTCAACCTAGTTAGGAAACCTCAAGGGGTAAGGGGGTGGGGAGGTGGTCGTCGGCTATGGGATTATGGCCGGCGGTATGGGGAGGTCGGGTGAGGTGGCCGGTGGGGTGAAGGGGAAAAATTGAGGGCTAGGATTGGATAAGGTGTTGGTTGGTGGCTAATGGAGGATTGGGATGCGAGAAGATGAATAATGGAGGGGAGGGAGAAAGGATGAAAGAAAAACAACAAAGAAAACCACGAACCCGACCGTCTCCAAGATTGGTGTGTGATCCGACGTCTCTCCCTAGGGAATTCTCTCCAAAGCTCTCACGCTCTCACACAAACACAGGATTGCAGGAAAATTTTCATAATATCATTCATTAATTAAAAATAATAAGCAAGGGGCTATATATAGCCAAGTACAATGGACTCAAAAAGAAAAGACCAACTTGCCCTTTGGGCTTACATACGACAATTCCAATTAAATGGGTACAAACGGAACAATATAATGACACCTAGAAAAATAGAAAATACATAAATAATAAAATGTATAAATGACTCAGAAATATAAAGACTCAATAGTGGCCGTAGATCGGCGGCCACGCCTCTGACAAACCTTCCACGAGCTGATGTCCCCATCAGTCGGACACTTGTCAGACACGGACACGCGTTCAACATGGCAGGGACATGTGTCAAACATGGTCGAAATGTGTTTGATTAAAATAATATTAAATTTCAATAACATTTAATTAAAAAAAAAAAATCTTTTAACAAGTTGGACCACACGTTAGGTTTTATCCCGTATCCTTTCGTATTCGAGTCTGCAAGCGAGGTTTTCATTTACGCTAGCAGGCGAGTTTTACGTCTTTGTTTCCGCGGGCAGCAACAAGTGTTTGCGTCTTCGTGGTTTACGCGAGCAGGCGAGCCGAATGACAGACGGATTCTTCGGTTACGCAAGCATGAGATGTCGACAGAGTTTGCATCTTCGTCTTCTTGTGGAACCATCTTCTCAAGGTAAAATTTGTCCCTGCGTCTTCGTCTTTTTCGTTTACGTGAGTTTGCGTGTTCTTGTGGAACCATCTTCATCAAAACATAATATTTTTTATATCGATTTGTTTGAAAAACTTTAAGTCAATTTTCATGAATTTTTTTATGATATTAGCATTATCTTTTTTCATGAATCATTGTAATGTTAAACTCTAAACAATTGGACTATTATTCTCTATCATTTTAATGTTAAAGTTTATGTTTAATAGTATGGTTTTGAACCCTTTCAAAAATTTGTTTTAATTTTGTTTGCTAACTTTAGTAATCTATGCATGACTTACCTTGAAGCTTGCATAAACAATGATACTAAATCTCTCAATAATTGTGTGCCTAAATGCATAATAAGCAACATTGTTACAAGCACATAAAATTTTATTTTTTAAATATAATTTGCTCACTAATTTTTGTGATATTTGAAGTGTTGTATGCCTTATTGCATGCTAAGTTGGTGGCATTTATTATTTTACTGTTATGTTCCTCAATGACTCATTTCTAATATGATATATTAATTTCTATATACTATTTAAAAATTATAATGCATGTCTACACCGTACCCATGTTCTATATTTTAAATGATAGTTGTCTCGTGTTCGTGTCCGTGTCGTGTCTATTTCATCGTGTCCGTGCCAATGCATCATAGAGAGCTGCTGGTTGTAAATGTTGGATTGTTTTTTAATGATATTTCAGAAGAGACTGTTGAAATCTGGAAGCTTGGAGAAATTTGGAGGCTTCTTCGATCATAAATTTTATTGATTAAGTGGTTCATCTGAGCTGAATTAGTTCATAGCCAGTATAAACTTTATAACGTGATGCAATTACATGTTCTTGGGAAGCATAATCTATGAAAACTTATAAATGTTACTTGCAAAACAGATATTTATAAATATAGTCAGGCTGGAGATCATTTATTATAAAATTTATAAATGCTACGCTGGAAGCCTGATGTTTATTTGGCAAAACAACAACCAGACTTGCACCCCCTCTGAAGAACTAAACTATATTTCCCGATAGTCTAAAATCAAAATGCCTTCTCTGTAAAGTTTATGTTGCTTCTTGCGCTTTATATGTTACAACTATGGCTTCATTTGGGACGACTTTCTTGTTGTTTCTTAAAGCAGCTTTTTTGTACAAAATTTTTAATTTTTACACTAAAAAATTGCTTTAAGAAGCATTAAGAAAACCGCCCCAAACAAAATCTATATGATTTTTTTTCCAAACCCGTCTTTTTCGAAGTTTATGTGGTCTACTTTCTCTCCTTTTAGACACTGGTAAGCTTATACTTTGTTTGCTCATTACTGAATTTGCAGCACAATTACTGTAATGACCTCTCTGGTAGCTCTTTCATTTTATGGGGCCAGCCAGATAAAGTTTCACTGGGTGGAGCGTTATGATAAGCTTCTAGTAGGTTCGGTGCTGTGCCTGGTTGGAATTCTAACTTATATTTTTCATGACCATGATGGTGAAGATCATCATACCATTGAGGGGCACTTGAATAGAAAACTTGTTGGTTTGTGAATCATGGATTTTGATCCTTTTTTTATGTTTCCAAATATATTAGTAACTACATTGCTATTTTGTTATTTTGGAATTAGTCTTTTAGCTGAAGCAGCTATCTATCTGTGTTGCCATTGTATTACTTGATTGTTTTAATGCTGGTTTGGTATTTGCAATTGCACCTGAATAACTGGAGGAATTAGAAGTATTGTTTTTTAGCTGAATTGTCTTCCTTATGAAGTGTGGATCAAAGGAATTCAAAGTTAGGCTTGATTACTCGTTTTCAACCTTGAGGAACTCATACTTGAAAGATGTGATGACATAATCCCCCTTTGATGCTAAGTTTAAACAACAGTAAAAGTAGAATTTATCCATTATAAAAGGGTGAAAAGGATGAATCTTAGGCTTCGTTTGGGATGACTTTTATTACTATTTAAGGCTTTATTTGTGATAATTTCTTACTGCTTCTTAAAATAGTGTTTCTTGTATAAATATTTTAATTTTTAAACTAAAAAGCCGTTTTAAGAAGCAATAGAAAAAATCGCTCCAAACGAAGCCTAGATCAACTTTTTAGTACAAAAAAATTTTGTAATAGAAAGTTGCTTTTGAAAGTAGCGAAAAAGTCGTACGGTTTTATTACTGCTTCTTAACATAATTTTTTAATATAATTTTTTTAAAAAATTAAACATTTGTAAACTAAAAAATAATAGGAAGGCTGTCTCAAAAAAGAATCTTAAGTCATATAATAGAAAGCAAGAAAAAGTGATATTATATGAAGAAAATGACATTCATGTTGGTTTCTGAAGCAAAGCTCAGTCTGTCCCAGATTTATAAATTTTGTTCTATAATAAGCTACATGAATACTGTAATTTCGTGCCTAAATATTGCAGATTCAAGCCAAAATCTCATCAACTCAACAACTGAGTGTCATCTTATTTCAATACTTTCTAACAAATATGAATCATCTTGTCTCCCACTGGACTGCACCATATTGAAGCAACCGTGCCAAGCACTGAACCAGTTCCTCCTGAATTACTTCATCAGCTGGAAGATCCAATCTTGTCTCCCTTCTCAAGGAAGTCACCCCTTTATCTACAATTCCACAGGGCACAATATGCTTAAAGTAGTTCAAATCTGGATCAATATTAAAGGCTAATCCATGGCAGGTAATCCCCAACGATATCTTCACACCTACAGCACCAATTTTCTTATCTCCTACCCACACTCCAGTCTCACCCTTCATTCCTGGTCGAGCCTTTACACCATACAAAGAAGCCAATTCAATCATAGCTAATTCAAGAGTTTCAACGTACTTACGTGCGCCTAATCCTATATCCCTGAGAGAGATTATGGGATATATTACAGCTTGTCTTGGACCATGAAAAGTTATGTCGCCACCCCTCTCAGTATAATGAAGCTCAGCGCCAATGGTTTTAAGTTCAGCTTCAGGAACCAGTAGATTATGATATGTTCGTCGCTTTCCAAGAGTATATGTTGGAGGATGTTGAAGAGATAGAATTGTGTCTGGAATTTTATTAGTTTTCCTATCAGAACAAAGTTTTTCTTGCAGTTTCAGTGCATCTAAGTAGTTGACGATTCCCATCTTCCACACTTGAAGCTTCCTCCGTAGGCTCATTTTCTCTACTTTCAATGCGTTTTTTCTAAGTCCGACATAGAGATGTCAAAAATCTGCAGGAAAGGTAAAGCAGAAAATGAATGCTCATATACAAAGAAGGCAATATCTACTAAGTCAAAATGTTAAGCATCCTCCTCTATATGCTATTACTTTGAAAATCCAAACAAAGGTTTTAAAACTGGGTTTCTGTTTCGTTCACCTCAAAAAAGCCTTAAAAAGGTCCTACATGTATAGTTTGAAGAAAATAAAAATCTTAAAAAAGTCTCTAGGGAATCAAGCAAAAAGTTAATGCAATTGTTAAGTCCGCCTTAATGCTATTCTAATTACCTAACAGCTTATCCACAACACACATCACATATATATATGAATAGTGTCATAAGTTTATTGCGGACTGATAAATTCGCATCGGTAGAGTGAGAGTTTTTTGTCTTAACGATACATGAGAGTTTTTTGTCTTAACGATACATGAATATGCAGCACAAACAAATAGTTGATAGAGCAAGGGAACACAAAAAAATCTTTGTGGAAAACCCAAAAAAGGAAAAGCAATGAAGCCTTGCCCATATGAGAAGATTCTACATAACTTGAGTGAGTTACAAAGGTTAACTTATCCCTTAACTTAGAGACGGTGAAAGTACAATAGTTTGGAGAATCGGTCAAACTTCGTGTAGGTAGTCGAGAGTTTATAATGACCGTGGTCGGACGATTGAGGTTGGAAGTATGGTAGCAGCGGATGGAAGAAGATCCAACAGAGGTTGATGGCCAGTGGAGATCCCACGATTGTCAAGCGACCGGGCTTAGGTCCAGCGTCGGTCGGTGGTCGGCGGAGGTCAAGCGACAGTCGGATATTGAACAGAGGTCCTGCGGCGGTCGATGGCCAGACAAAGGTCCAGCAGCTTGGCGGAGGTCTGTCGGCGATCAATGGTCAGGCAAAGGTTCGACAGATGAGCGGAGGTCCGAGGGTGGTCGACTGTTGGTTAAAGGCCCGATGGTGGTCAGCAGGTAGAGGGTTGGCAGAGGTTGGCGACCAGGCTAAAGTTTGATGGTGGTCCATCGATTGGAGTTTACCAACGATACAACTTTAGAAGCCTCATAGCTCTCTCAAATTTCTAGCAAAAAAATCACTCTCATATAGAGAGTGGGGGTCTATTATTAGTTTTGATAGAGACATACTTTGTAAATATGAAGAAAATCTATGACAAATTCGGAGTGCTTTATCAGACGGCTCATATTGATTCCCTCAATCATAAATCATTTGCTCGACATTTAAGTACCTTAATGATGTCGTAATTGAGAGATCTTGAGCTCTTTGGATTCGTGTTGTCGAGCCGCTCAATTCAACTATAATCATGTATATTTGGATATCATTTGGTTGTCCAATTAATGGTTTTAATGTTTTAAATATGCTTTGATCCCTGGATTTGGACCCATTTGGGCTCAGATTGACCCGATTTTAGTATCATTGGGTTCGTCTTCTCGAGATATTCAATTTGACTATAAAGTTGCTAAAATTAGAGTTTGGATGGTCATGAATTTAATTTTGTAAGTTATAATTTTAATATGCCCCAAGATTCGTACTCGATAAAGGTGATTTTTGGTGACATATCAAAGTTCAAACTCATAAACATTCTATCAGCACTTGATGCCATAAAATCGTTAATTAAATATGAAAGAAAAATCAAGTATCACCTTCAACATTTTTAGGATGGAAAATGTCATGCATAAACATGAATTAACATTTCTACAACAACAACAAGCCTTTTATCCCACTATGTGGGGTCGGATACATAAATTCTTTTTCTCCGTTGTGCTCTGTTAAGAGTCAAATGTTCATCTAAATCTAATAAAGAAAGGCCATTTATAATATTTTCTAACCAAGTCATTTTAGGTCTAACTCTACCTTTCTTAACATAAGTCAAATCTAATACATCTACTTTCCTAACTTGGTACTTGGAAGGCCGCCCTTTTATGAGCAATATTGATTATAGCAAGAGAAATCATTAAATTGTTAAACTCTAAATTTTGATGCTCTTAAGATCATTTGGGGATGATATTTGTACAATAGTGTTAAAGCTACACACAAACTAAAGAAATAAAGACAACATTTTAAGAATAGGCAATCATTTCAGCTAAATGGCTACGGGATGCATTAGGCTTACAACATAATGCTCATCATCATCATTATGCCTCTATTATAAGGTATGATTTAGCATTATTCAATTATGATGGGAAATATTTAAGAAGTGCAAGCATTTAAAATAGGAGTAGCAACCACATAAGTTGGAAAATATCATAATATGAAATGGGTAACCTTACTTTGACTGAGTATTTATTCACAAAGCATTAATTTCATCTTACTAATTCTGAAGTCCATGGCAGATCAATTAGTCTGTCATCTAGACAACCATGCATCTAGAATCCATTTGAAGGGAATGGATTTCCATCATATGCTTTCTGGTAGTCCTAAGCTTCCTAAGGATAACACATTTTACATCTGAAATAAGTCAATTGGGTGCTTTTTACACAAGTCAAAGAGCATATATAACTCTTGATAATTTTGAGTTGGCCAATAAGAAATGTAATTACATATCAAACCCGCTCTAAGTACTCATCCCAATCACTTGCTGAGTTGCTGTCAACCCTTTGAATCTTTCATTACAAGTTTGCAACTCAATCAAGTTTAAATGTCAGATAATTAACATCTCAATAGTTTTGTTAGTTCATTTCACATCCAAGTTTTTTTCTTCATAATATTTCAATCAACCTTCCTCTTGCATCTGTTGACTGTAACTGCCGGCAAAACCACCGACTTCCCCACCGACATCACAGACGGTTCCACGATCGCTCCTGTAACTGCCCCCTCACGACATAAAAACCTCTCATTCGGTTCACAGACACACACATCTACGCTCTCAAAACGACAAGAGAATTACAGGCAGGAAGTTCCGACGACATACCTCTTGTTCTCGAGGATTCAAGCCGCTTGCCTTAGTGTCTGAACTCGTGCCCTAGCCGATTCTCACCGGCCTACACCCGCATCTCCGGCCGAATCCACCACCAACCTGCACCCGCTGAAGTCGCCGGCCGACCATAACCTTTCCTGCCAAACTCCCGCTGGTTCGCCACCTCCATATCCGACTCCAGCCGTCAAAGCCACCGTGCCTTAAGTCCACTTGATCTGCTTATCTGCTCCGGCCGAGCCCAACCTCTGACACGCCGCCGGCCAGACTTCCGCCGTGATCCCGCCGCCGACGAATACCCCGTGCGTGAGCCTACCCGTCTCCGATCTCTGTCCTAGCCCGATCGGGATTTGCTTCTCCCGATCCTCCCGATCCTCCTTCTATCTACATATTACTATATAATATATTATCTATATATTATATGATATACTATATATTATATACAAATCATATTATAATATATTTATATATATATAATATAATTTATATGATATAATATATGTATATTGTATAATATTATGATAATAATATAACATTAAAAATATATATAATATTATATTTATATAATATTATATATAAAAAAAAAGAAGAGAAAAAAGAGAGAGAGAGATGGAGAGAAATGTAAGGGATTTTTCAGCAGGTGTCGAAGACCATACGCCGTCGATCTTTGATCCGGGTATGATGGTTTAATTGTCGAAGACCATACGCCGTCGATCTTTGATCCGGGTATGATGGTTTAATTGTCGAAGACCAT
>NW_021320117.1:54492-61277 GCF_001605985.2 Dendrobium catenatum
ATGCACTGAGCGGTACCGAGCATGTACTGAGCGATACCTCATTTAATAACTGGACACGCGTGTCTGATTTTAATTTTAATTTTTTTTATTGTGACACTCCAATGCCGTGTCGGACACGTGTCCATGCCGTGTCGGACACGTGTCCATGCCGTGTCCGACGCATGTCCGTGTCCGACACGTGTCCGACACTGCATACCCTCTCTAAGTGCCGTGTCGGTGCATCATAGCTTAGCTTATAAGGGAAGGCAACAATGAGGCTAGTGGTGTGAAATGTATACTCTGTCTTATTTTAAATTTGCTTCTAGAAATCAAAGGACTATTCCTCCAAGACACACAATCACCTTTAACTATATGACATCAACATATAAAGATAGGTCAAAGAATATGTCATTCTATTGTCCATCAGATCTACATGAAATTCTTCAGTCAATAATTTCATGGAAGTATATTCAAAGAGTTATGTCAATGTTATGAGATGTCTCTTTTGACTCAAATACATTAGACCACCTATGGGGGAGAATATGAGAGTTTATAACAAGTAATATAATTCTCCTACGAACACTAGCACGATTTCCTAATGCTTATTGAACAAGCATTTCCTGTGAACTATGTTGAGTGGGATATTAACAACAAAGGGATATCTTCTATGTGCTATAAATGAAACTTGAATTAGAACAACGCCACCGGATCCGCAATATGTGTACAAGCGGACAGAAGGTGTTCGTAGGCCCTTAAATGAAATCTCGGACCATTTTCTAAACGAAATCACTTGCACAATGGATCATATTTAAATATTTTAAAATGCCCCTTATGTATTAAATATAATCTCTTAAACTAAATATACCCCTGCAAGTGCTCTGGTCAACAAGTTAAAAGTATAAACACTAATGATCGAAAATGCTGTGCAGGGTCAAATGATATAATTCGCATGTGCTCCAATCGTCACATCTAAGTTCCAAATCTAACGATTTGAAAATGTTGCACTGGTCTAATATTCAAGTTTCATCATCCTCCTCAAAAGGACTGGAGTCAACATGACTTGAAGTATAAAATGCCTTCCAAATTCCTACAAAAAATACAAGCGACCTTAATGTCACCCCGATGATGGCCGTGTTGACAGGAAATCTCAATCGGAGGGGTCAAATCTCAAATCAAACAATAGCTCAAATTCTTGAAATAAAATTAATCCAAAAAAATCATCCACCTCCCGCAACCGTTTGTCGGGGGTGATAAATTTGAAGTTAACCTCAGCTCACAAAAAGCAAATGTTATGTCGGGTGTATCACTATGATTCATCCTCAAATAGTCTCTTGCCAACAGGGACGTGGCACGTGCCCTCTGATCGAGTGATTTTGCTGCAAAATGACACCATTATATTATGATCACGGTTAAAGCTCGTATGTTCCCTAGAGGCTTCAAACCCTTGAATTATGAATCATAGGGTATATTCGATAGGCATAAAGCCCTCTATGAGCTAAGGTGGATTCAGATATATTCCCTTAGATAAATACCAAAGGTATTCTTGGACAAAGCAACACATGGCTGCCAACAAGGTGCCTTCTATCAGGTTGGGTCGACTACCTCCTCTGACTAAGTAGACCAGGGATCATGATAGCCCGGGACGACGGAACCATGGGATCTTGATCGGGCTCGTCTTCATTCCCCCCACCACCAGTTTTAAGTTTGTGGTGATAAACTCTAAATTTCAAACTTCCAAATTCAAAATTTAAACCCTAAAATTATTGCTATTATACGATATGTTTATAACCTATTCTACCTCTTTTACGACTAGCCTTAATCGAAAGTTCTCTCTCATTATCGGGAGGGGTAATTAACTATAGGAGGTTGCGCCTATAAAAAACCAGAACTTAGATAAAAAAGTCCTCACAAAATGAGGGCGAAATCTCTTGGTAGTGTCTTATCTAAAACCTAATCTGCCTTATGAAAATTCCCCCGGAACTTAATCTCGTTAAAACTCTCTGTCGCCATCGTCATACAAACACTCAAAAGAAAATTGACGGATGGCATGGAGAGGCCGGGATCACACAACATCAAAAAATGGAATTTTCGGAGCCCACAGCATCCTCGTTCAGGTAATAAATTGTTGAATTTCATTAATTAACGGATTAAGAGACTAGCAAAAGTCTACAAATTCAATTAATAAAGCACAAAGCAATCATATAATAAAACCAAAAAATAAAGAAGTAGAAATAGATCCTCTCAAAATATCTCCAGCTAATACAAACCAACCCTTCTCCAAATTTTAAGCCTCTAGTGGTCAACAGTCAATTGAGATCATAATTTGTTTGGTTTTTTAAAAGCAAACTAAACAACGAGGCTATCAACAATAAGATAGAAAAGTTATAATTGGCTGAAACGATTCTCTTGCCAACATTCCACCAAACTACTTAAACTTGAAAGGAGATAAAACTTGCAGCAGCAAATCTCTTGAGGGAGACGACTATCACTTCATCTAAATAATTCCCTTTATTAGAAATGGGTGCGTTGGGTTTTTTTTTTTAATTAACAAAAATGTAATTGGAATATTTGTATTTTTGTCAACTTACATCATCAATTTGTCGCTCCAATTATTCATCCAAATAGCTTGGGGTCAGCTCTCTAATTTTTTTTTCATTGAAAGTTGAAACACATTCCAATTTAAGTGCCAAAGTATAATGATCTCAATAGCTTTCAGTTCATTTTACTTCATATTTTTTGCTCAAAAAAGTCTTGAGCAACCTTCCTCATCCATCTTTGGACTAGCAAAAGAATTGTTGAATTTCATTAATAAATAAAGGGTCCTTGAAAATGTCTAAGAAACCAATTAAAAATGCCCAAGTAAGCAGTAACCATATAGAGCCTTTCTAAATACAGAAAAATCCATCTCTAACTCTCTTCAACTAATCAAAACTAATTATTTTCCAATTTTTAAACCTGAAGTAGTCAACATTCATCAGAATGAAAACTGATTTGATTGGTTTTCTACAAGCAAACTGAACCAAGAGGCAATGCAACAATAAGCCAAAAGAATTAGAGTTAGATGAGAAAGTTCTTCCTGCCAACATCCCACCAAACATCTTAAAGCTCAAGTTAGATGAAAAGTATCCTCTAGCCAACAACCCACCAAACTACTTAAGATTCAAAACAGAGCACATCAAAATTGATGTGAGAGTTTTTTTTTTTTTTTAGGGGGGGGGGAATTGGGTTAATGCCCAAACACACAACACATACGCGAGACTCCCAACTAACAAACCAAGGAGAGCTGCGTATGCTAGAACCAATAAGACATCTAATTACATATCAAACCTGCCTGAAGTACTCATCCAAATCACTTGCAGTCAGCCCTTTGAATCTTTCATTGCCAGTTTGGAACTCAACCCAATTTAACCATCTCAATAGTTTTGCTACTTCATTTTACATTTGAGTTTTGCTTCACAATGCTTCAATCAAACTTCCCTTTCCATCCTCGGTCATGCTATAAAATTGTTGAATTTCATTAATTAATAGATTAGGAGGCTAACAAAAGTCTGCAAATTTAATTAAAAAGGCTCAAATATACAGTAATCATGCAATAAAACAAAACAAAAAATAAACAGAAACATAACCTCTCTAAATATCTCCAGCTAATACAACCAACCCTCCAAATTTTAACCTCTAGTGGTCAACAACAAGTTGAAATACTGATTTGATTGGTTTTTTTTAAAAGGAAACCGAACAAAGAGACTACCAGCAATAAGAAAGAATCACAGAAAACTTATTTTAAGCCGAAAAGCCCTTCTTGAAAACATCCTACCAAACTTCTTAAAACTTCCTAGTAGATATAACTTGTTGCATTAGATCTCTTCTGGTGGATGACTATCTCAAGCTTTTCTGAAATAATACACACACACATATATATATATATACCTATGAATCCAATAAAATGCGCAAATAAGCAGTAATCATAGAAACAACCCGTCTCAAACTCTCTCCAGATAATAAAAACCAATTCTTTTCCAATTTTCAAAACTCTACTAGTCAACATTCATCAGAATAAAAAACTGGTTAGATTGGTTTTTTTAAAAACAAGCTGAACCAAGTGGCAATGCAATAATGAATCAGAAGAATTAGTATGAAAAGTTTCTTCATTCCAACATCCCACCAAACACCTTAACGTCCAACATAGAGACTTTGCACATCAAATTTCTTGAGGGAGATAATTCTAAGTATCTATCAGTTTTCAAGCATGCAATAAAAACACATTAATTAATTAAAACAGAAGAAAAAAAGTCACAGCACAGGCCTCATGGTGAGAGCGGGAATGGAGAGAGAAATGCTGTTAGAGTTTTGCTATTACAAAGGCTTCACCAATTCACCCATAATTTTGAATTCTCGGACTATCCCCTGGCCACTTTCAACAACTATCCCATCACCAATTTCTCCATCTCTCCCACAACAGTTCCTGCATTAGATTAAAATGAAGAATTGCGATAAATCAGGTTAGGGTTTGGAATAAATTAAAGTTAGCATTTTTTTATCAAAGGGAAGAATTTTATTCGAGTAAAATTTGAAACAAATGTTTAATTAATATAAATTTGAATGACCTTTAGGGCTATCTCGATACAAGTAGTATTTAACTCAAATTGAATTTAGTAAATTCTGAACATTCTGTTTGGATGCAGGATTTAGGCTGGATTTGGGGCGGATTTGAGCTAAATCCAGCCAAACGACCAAAAATGCAACGGTAAATCAAAGCCGCGGTTGACCGAAAATTCCCTCTTTCGTGGTAAATCCCGGAATTAAGAAATCCTTCGGTTCGGCGGATTTAAGCCATTCGTGTGGCGCGAGGGAAAAAGAATCCCAATCCCGACCGAAGAAGAGCGCGAAAGGGGAGAAATATTGTTACCTTCGTAGCAAGCTCCCGGCGCGGCATCCGATCCGACAGGAACAACCTCGGAGGAGGAGGAGGAGGAGGAGCTTGGACAAGTTCAGATCTCTACTTCACGAGAAGCAGAACACAGCGAATAAGGGTGCGTTTGCGATGGCTGCTGTAAAATTGTTCTATAAAAGAACTGCTTTTTTTAAGTTTGTAAAAAAAAGTATGAAAATAAATTATTTTTATACTATTTTATATATAATATATATATATATATATTTATACTCTTATTCTTATATATGAAAATAACTAAAGTAATTGGGTTGGACAAAATCTCTTAGTCGACAGTCAAAGCTGTCAACCAATAAATGAAGATGAGATATGTAATATCACTAATATTAATTTATTTGAAAAAAATTTAATATTTTCAAAAGATAATTTTAAACTCTAAAATGATATGTAAATAATTATAAATTTTAGATATTTAATCTATAAATATATATAAATTTTTGTGCTGAGTATATAAAATCATCTTTATTTTATTTTTAATTTAAAGTGTTAGATATTGTTATGAAATCTGATTATGTTGATTGATTGGTTTGTACTATTGACTCAAACCTCAATTTCATTACTTCAGCTCATTGGGACACATTGAATCCTTCTGAGACATAAAACATAGTGTTGCAGTACTACAGTCCATTAACATTAAATCAAATTTAATCAATTGAATTTTATGTAACTTTTGAGAAAGTCTTGCATTTTTGTATAGAAATCTATATAATTTCTCCTGTTTTTTAACCATGAGAGGGGATAAGGTTGTTGGCCTGTTAGGTGAAATTGAAGAGATTAGTAGGTGAAGGCAGCTATCAAATCTATTAATGAGTAATGTTTGGGTGATTAATATTTTCCTTATATCAATACTAATATTGTCAATGTCAAACAACAATGATCAACATAAAAGATAAAACACAAAATACCAAAAAATGTTTTTATCACTCTCATTTAATTGTCTCTTATGAGAGTGAGTATGCTAAAAGATAAAAAGATTTTTATTTGAATGATAAAAAATAAATTATAGGATAAAGCTATTTTATTGGATTATGAAATACAATATAAAAAATATATAATATATTTAAAACTATTATGATAAGTAAAAAATAAATGTAGTTGATTATTTTAACCATATATATATATATATAATAAAAATTTAATTCGGATCCATCTATCATCCGTATTTCTAGTTATATTCTATAAAACTTTCCCTAATTTTTACGAATAAAAATGAAGACCATTTATTTTCTAAAACACAGATCATCATGTAAGAGAACTCCATGATCAGTACATGAAAAGCTGTATGCAAATATCTAAACAATTCAAATAATTACAAACATGCAAATAATTTAGATTTTATGATCTGAGTTTAGATCAGTAGCTGCAGAAACTTTTTATTATTACTATTACAGTCAAGACCAAATCGACTCCACGGAGACTCTCAGCTCCTGCAAGTTGCCCCCAATATCCTTGCGGTCTGTTTCCGGCGATCTCCACGGTGGTCTTTCAGTTTCAGCAGCCACTTTTTCGCCGGAGAAAGTTCTTCTTTTGCTGATTAGCGAGGAATTGGCGGGCGGAAGTCGGTCTATGGCGACAGAGAGGGCGTCTTCAGGGTGGAGCAGCTCGGAGAGAAGGAGCACTAGAGAAGCCATTAGAGAGAAAGAGATGAAAATTTTCAAGAAAGTCGATTGATTGCGGAGTTTGGGACGAAGGAGGGATTCAGGCTTTACAGTATAAGTAGGGCAGCGCGGGCGGATGAAACCGTGGGCTGGCTAAAGGGAGAGGACAGCTACGGCGAAAGAAAATTGCGATAGGGGGTCCTACTTTCGAGCATTAAATGCACTTTAATAAAATTTAAATAATTAAATAATATTATAAA